>NW_025780985.1:0-45488 GCF_021130785.1 Homalodisca vitripennis | reverse complement strand
GGTAAACAAAAGTTTACATTATTAAAAATTGATGTAAGAACGCTTTGATTAGCTCTTATGACCTTCCTATAAATAATTTCTTTTTAATTATGTAAATCCAATTTCAACCCTTCATCATGAAAACGTAAAACATTGAATACAATTCTTTTATCTATATATATTTGTAGTTTTTGTAGTTGTTTATTTTGTTTGTATTTATTAAATAAAAGGGGTATGAAATGTCAAAATAATTAATAATGGTAATAATGGGGTAATAATGTCAGATACTACTATAAAATTTCTAAAATACTTTATTCGCGCAATTTACTTAATTTTAAATATCCCCGATTTATTATCACCTATTTTAATCCTGTCATGAAAATGGTTTAACAACTCTATTTGAAAATGAATAAATTGCTTCTTCTTTGAAAATAATAATTGATTTTTTATTTAATATTTGAACGACTAGAGCCAACTTCTAACAAATTTGAAAAGTCACAGTTTTGTTTTCTACCGACACTATTATGTAGCTTCTATGACTTTTTTCATAAGATTTCTTTAAAATTTAAACATGTGATTAAATTTTCAAGTAGCTTTCATTCAATCATTTTTTCAAGAACGTAAATAATGCAAATTTCACAATTCTTTAAAACAATTAACTATTAATCACTTTGATTGTTGTTTTATTCTTCAAAGAACATAAGTTTAGTATATGCTTTTTATCTGTGGTTATAACAAATAAATCTAATGTTAGTAATTTAGGAAATAGGACTACTTGATCCTCAAGAGGGTTATTGAGGGAATCACGATATAGGCCTCTGTCTATGAGTTAGATATCTCTAGTCATTCCTTACTTCTTCAAAATGTAAATGCAACACAGTTTAGATGCTTAAACATTGCTACAGGCAATTCTTACTTTATTAAAAAATTATCAACCATAATTTCAAATTAACTTTTTAAACATGGAATGAAGTTCCCATTTTCAAAAAGGACCATTCTTGCACAATGAGCAATCATCACATATATCCAACCATTGTACCATTGGAACGCTATAGCTGAGACCGACAATGCGTTCGCAAAAGTAGTGACGTCCAGTGATAAAACACCCAACGAGCGAAGATTTTTGAACAATCTACGAGAAGAATTGAAGAATCGTATCGAGAATATCATACCTGATCTCGTAATAAAATATATCAATGGTCTTTCTCGTAATGTTGCTTAATGTTGAATCTGCCTCATCGTGAGACATTGATGCGGCAACTGGAAGTTTATGGCATTGTTGGGATGTTTCAGAAATGACTCTATTCCTATTGTAATATTAGAGAGAATTGTGTATTCAAAGCGCGGATGTCACATCACACAAATCCAAAAGTTATGTACGTGCTTTCGCAGGGATTTATCCGTACTTGATCCGTTTTTTATCTATGTAAACAATATAAGTTTTTCAATTCATTACAGAAACATAATTCAATATGCTGATCACACAGATCTCTGGTTTCAATCCAGATTAAAAAAGTACCTGAAAATAAATTTAATTGTTGGCTTAAACAAAATTTTCCAATTTTTCCAATGATTCCAAAATTTTCTGAATTAAATATTCACAAGCAGTTTCAAATCCGACAACAAAGTCGAATTAGTTTACCCGCAGTCATTACACCTTTGTTTTATAGATTGCATATGACATTTTTTGAAACAGTATAAAAAATTCAGTACATTTTGTTATAGTCTGATTTTTGAGATAGAATCTAAACAGAAGTTACAAAGTATAAGATAAGTATAATCATATCGTATAACTATAAGATATAATATCGCAGCTTTATAACTTAAGGTTTAAGCTTAGGGGAGGTTGTAATAACAGATGCTGCAATACATTTTTCAATGTTGTTTCATAAGTATGTTTCGTATAATAACTATTTATTATTAAATAAAGGCAATTTTCTAGAAATCATTAAGCACTGATCTATATAAGTTTGTTCAACGTGAGAATAAAATAATGGTAGCTCATGTCCATCCATGAGATATGGCTGAGTATGAGCAAAGCATATAACTCAGGGTAATATTTCGATTATTAATTGAGCTTCTTTTTTATGCTTGGAATTTTGTATATTTGCCAGGATATCATTAACGGTTCTGGATTGAGGAGGGTTCACTTATACTCGGAGGCTGGTATAATCACTTATACTCGGCACCTTCCAGTTGAATCTACACAGGATACAGCAAAAACTGAATTATGTCAGCAACCCATGTATGTCCTAGATCATTACCGCAAATGTCAACATATTTGGGTAAAAGGATTTAAGTAGGTATAGGTCTAATTTACTGCGAATACTGTTGGAAATAAGTGAAGCATTCTTAGTTTAAAAGATTATTGTTAGCCTAAAATCAGGGAGTACCCATTTTGACTGGAAGGAGCTGGAACAGATCTAACCTTCGCTTTCCAAGTACCATGACTGAGAGAGTGCTACTTATCCTCATGGAGTCTCAGCAGGAGACGAACCCTACCCTAAACCTTACCCGTCCTAGATATTCTGTCAGTTCTGAATCAATTGCAAAGGTTAATTTAAGACCTGAAATGAAGGGTTTCCTCAGCTGTCCTATGTGAACAACAACAAGGGTTCTGGCAAAATTTCTCTGTTGTCTATCTGCCTGTATACATGTCTATCTCAAAAACTAAATTAAGCTATAGACATGAATTTTGTATGTAATTTTCATTGCTATATAGGAAACGTCGTTTTTTCGTGACTCTCGGATCGTAAACAACACAATTACAAAATCCTCAATAGGATTTAGTTGAGAGTTTACGTAGCCTAACTACCCGTAGGATATTTCATGAAATATTTCATCTACCGACTTAAAAATGTTGCATGAAACTTCATTTCTACAGACAAGCATGAGTTCGATGATGGTACATATCATGGGATGTGGCTGAGTTTAATTGAATTCTACCACTCAAGTAGGCAGGTAAAAATTTGTTTGTCTGATTTCAAAAATGGAATGAGCTATTCAATGTCAGAGAAGCATTTTGCGTTACATATGATCTGAAGTTATTTTTACCTCGTTTGTATGTCAACTTTTTATTTAGGATGGAAAATATTTACAAAACTTCACCTGATTTGGTTTTGGTAAGAAAAACACTGATATAAATAATAGCTAAATGGTTCCATGAAATTTAAGAGATAACTTGCAACTAACGTAGACACTTGGGACCTCGTTGTTATTATTTGTGGCAACATTGCAGTTCATTCATGCTTATTATGTAGTGTTTCGACCGCTGAGATAACTTTATCAGACCTACTTAAGAGAAAAATCATCCTTAATAACCAATCTGTTGAGTATAATTAGCATAAGAATATTTCCGAGAAAAAAGCCTTTCTTAGTTCCTAATAAAAATAAATAAGCTGCTAACTGTTCCCCTAGTTTCCAGATAATCAACCATACATTTATACACGTGCAGTTGTGAAGATTTTCCTGCTAAGAAACCATGGTGTTCTAACAGAAGAAGATTATTTATAAGATTATTATAAGATAAGCCGTAACAATCTAGAAGTGATAAAAACCACTAATCACATGGCTTGCTTTCTGAGTGAGAAAAAAGAGTTTGTGAGTTCTTTGAATAGGCGTTTACCTTTTTCATGTAGAAGGTAAACCTTAGAGAATTTAATCTCAGATTGGAAAACTCCTTCAATGTATTTATCAGCGGAAGGAACAGTTTATAAATTAAGAATTTTGACCCTTAGAGGAATTGTCATCAACTATTGCTAAAGATGGTATTTTCATCCGCTAAATAATACTGATATCTTTCGGACAAGTGCCTGGAAGGAACTTTGGAAACACGTGTTGAGGGATGAATGTAAAATATAGGCTTAGATGAAGTTGTTTGGCTCAGAGTCTCCCTCAACTATTTTAACAGAAGAAGCTAACTGCAACCACATTATAAACCACACCGAGTATCCTATATAGGTATCAATAGTGTATTGTGGATTACCAGATGGAATTTAAAAATAATTATTGGTTTAAACTATGGGCATTTTAAATATGAGCTTTTTCTGCTATACACTGCAATCAGGCAGTAGCAATACGAAAGTTTTATATTGGGAATATTGAAAGGATCAAGTACATATTTTTTCAAAAACCACCTTATAAAATTGTGATTGTGCTTACATACTAGAATAGCTTTTCCACTTTATTGCTGAAAGATGTAATATAACTTTTATCATTGTGAAAACTCAGTATTTTTCATTCTTGTTTATTTATTTATTCATAAGCATCACATTAAATTACAATTTTTATGATAGGTCACTGTCATGAAACTTAAAAAGCTAAACCATTTTAAAATCCTTAAAATATGGATTAAAATTAAGTAACAACAAGGATAATAAATAAAACAAATATGTAAAAACATGATAAATTAAAAATTATATTAAGGGCTGCACATTCAATAATTTTGTTTGTTGAGTTAAATAATACAATAGAACAATAAATTAGAATATGTCAAATACAAAAGATAAGTAAATAAAATAAATATAATAAATAAAACAGAAATTAAAACGTATTAGTCTATTGAGTAATGTTCTTCCTCAGTAATGTTCTTCATTAAGAACATTACTGAGGCGAACATTAAAACACAGTAAGTTAGTATATGCTGTAACGGTTTTATAACATGTTTATGTCTTATGTTATGGCTGTGGACGGATTCTCCATGAACATGTTAAGTTTAGACTTTACTGAACATGCTATCTCAAGATATAGTGACTGTAAAGTATTAAATGTTTAGATTGGCAAAAGTGGTTTTGCAATGAGCACATGGAGGTATGCCTGCTAGAATTTTAACAGCCTTCTTTTGCAAGATGAAGACGTTATCAGTATGTCTAGAGACATCCCATACTGATAAACCTTGATTCATATGTGAGAAGAAATAAGCATAGTAAAACAGCAAGTAGAGTTTTAAATGTTGTTGTATATTTAAGCATTCTTAAAGACAAAATTATGGAAGAAAGCTTTTTTGTTAAATTTGAAAAATGTTAATACTAATTTTTATAATCAATTTCAATACCAAGAAATTTTACTTGGACTGATATTTCATTTCCATTAGCGTTTATAGATTTTAAGATATTGTTGGGATTATCATTCATTGTTTTAAATTAAATTACTTGGGTCTTGGACACATTCATGGAGAGCTCATTGACAGAGAATCAATTCGTCAAACAATCGCGTTCTATCTCTACGATATTTTTTCATAGAGGCAGTGCTGTCAGCCCTGCAAATCATATTTTGTTTACACGCCTATCTTGTAATGCACCTTTTTTACTGGAAAACTGTTTACTCTTCTACTGTACCCCATCGCTGTATCTTGAAAACGATGTTAGGATTTTTGTTTTTGTTTTGTTTTTTGTTAAAGGGAGTTTGCTCCACCAAGTAAAAATATACTTTATCTGTTTTGCTATTTGAGTGGAGTTTCCCTTTTCGATGTTACTATGGGAAAGAAGTGAAGGATCTATTCCACCCCTTATTAGATTTTTACGAGATCTATTGATATATTTGATTGATTGGCATTCATATATTCACTGTATCAGAAGTCAGATAGAGACCATAGCTCAGTGTGATCGAGTTGAGTAATACAATTGAAAAGCTTTAAAGGAAAATTTAAGATATCTAACTAATACATTATCGGGGTAAAAATTATGAAATGGATTTAAGAGGTTGAAATTGAACTAAAGAAAAAAGTTACCCAAGGTAGGAAAAAGGGAGAAAGCAGCGCATATTATTAAAGTCAGATTTCTGAGGTTTATTGATATATAACTGGATCATATGAAAGTGACATGTCAAATGCCTTCTTGAGGTAATCTATCTATCTGGTCAAAATGTAAGTAAATACCTGTATTTACTTACATTTTGTCAAGTATCGCAAGGTATCTCGAGGTAAAGATCTGGTGTCTTGTAGCAGCTCGAGCAATTTCACTAACTGCGCTTGAAGACAATATTTTGTATTTATATTTAAAGTACATGTTGATTGTTATGAAAAAATTATGTATATGTCCTATGTTTAGTTTATAGAGGCTTTGTTCTAAAACTCTAAAACTGAAACAAGAAAATGGATGAAACATTTACTTGTATTTAGGTCTGATGAAAAAGTCTATTTTACAGTAATATAAGCCTTAGATTACTTTAATCTTCTTCTTTGTTCGAATAATAAAATAAAAAATTATGGTTGCCTGTAAAGTCGGTTTTAACGGGCGAAGATTTTACGTGACAACGTCTTTTTTCTCGGTAGAATATTTATTGATATGAATATTATTAAATTGCACAATAGGAACAAGGAATTGAATGAACATAAGAATTGCACAAATTTTAACTATAGAAATATATTTTGTTTACTAAAACATTGTACATAAATTGAAATTAATTAAAATTTGTTTATTTATTTATTTCAACGGTTCCACCATTTTTACAAAAGTAATTCAACAAATCAAGTACTTAGCAATCAAGATGACAAATCATAATCAATATACACAGTCTTATGTAAGCTCTAACTTGAACAACATAGGCAATAACAGAGTGATATACTATAAATATGAATAACAAAAACAACAATAAATAACAAGGAATAATAACAATACGGTAACAGCAACGATAAATAAATAGTTGACCAATGCTATAACATTAATAAAATTTAGAAACTCAACAATATACTATCAATAATTATCACAATCGTAGCTGTTAGTTACTGTAAGTGGATCTGTATTAAGCATGTGTTAGGTGTTTACATTTAATAATTTGTTTTTCAGGGTGTATTTTGAATCGTGAAAAAAGTCAATGTGCGCTGCCTCACCACCCAGTTTTAGAAGTCTGCTTATTCCATGGTTTGATGCATAATATGTGGGCCTAAAATCTTCTGCAGAAAAGTGTCTTAGAGCGGGTACCTCTCGGTATAGAGAAGTCTATATCCGACACTAGATGAGGGCAGTCG
Organism: Homalodisca vitripennis; assembly: GCF_021130785.1. Lineage (NCBI taxonomy): Eukaryota > Metazoa > Arthropoda > Insecta > Hemiptera > Cicadellidae > Homalodisca > Homalodisca vitripennis. The sequence continues at coordinate 38,542 of NW_025780985.1, read as the reverse complement.
AGGAAGCCAAATGAGTTATTGTAAATGGTAAAGTTGAATAAAACATTTACTAAAATTAGAATTTGAAATTCTTGCTAAACACAGTTAAATTCTAACTCCGCGCGTGGTGATTGGTCGGTTTAGTTCGTTTGTTTGGTCGCACTGTTATGACAGGTTAGAGGTTATTAATTTGTTATTTTAAATGTTTGACTAGCAATACGCGCTGTTTCTTCTCAATCGACTGAATTACGATTGATTGCAGAGTGATTTAAACTAATAATTTACTTAACACTATCAACATTTGTCAATAGTATGACATAACCTATAAACTCAGTTTCTCAACTTTTGTCAATCTAACAATTAATCAATCAATCATAGTTTACGATAGTGAAATATCAGTGTACAATTATTTACCTTTATTGTTGTAGTTGTTGTAAATGACGAATCTAAGCACTCCACATTTTCACGAATAAACATAGTTATCTGCTTTATCCCGTGCGGCGGACCCACAGTTATCTGCTTTATCCCGTGCGGATCCCGTGCGGCGGACCCACTGGACGGGCATCGTAACGTTACCGGGCGTTACACTTTTTCATGAGTGACTACGAGCCGCAACCTAATTTAAGACGTTGTCACGTCAAAAGAATTGTTTCGTAATATCTTTGAAGCTCTGTAATACGTTCTGCACATCTCTATAGCTAAGTTATACCTCTTATATTCGAATTTATATAAATACCATTTAAATTCCTCGATCGTTAAATATCTTTGTTTTTAATATTAAAAGAACTTCCTGAGAGGTGAACGAAAATTTTTCAAACAGGTTTGGGTCATTTTTACTTAAAAACGTTGTAGTATAATGAAGTAAAATGCCAATGGAGTTGAAAGAACCCGTGAATTCGAGATTTGTTTATAGATACTCTGTGTACAAAGTTGTGTTCTTCTATGCATGCCTTGAGGTGTCTGGCTTCTGGCTTTAAGCAGTAGAGAAGTGAGATTGAAACTCGAGACGACAAAATCCCGCTCCTAGTAATCGTGCAAGACGAAATGCCGTTGAATTGTTGGTATTGGTATTTCATTTCTATAACAGCCAACCTAGACAACAGCGTACATCCAAACTTTGTCACTTTAGAAAATAATTCAAAATTAGATCTTCAGCTATCCTATAACATGATATACTTTAATTACGTACACTTTCATCAAACTCTACGAATCATGTGGGGTACTGTGTTGAAAACTGCTCCAATACTTCAGTTCAACCAACTTCAGATGAAGTCACAGACATCGTGTCTACTAATACAGGTTGGTGACATTTATTTTTATGCTTAAAATATGCTTGGATATCCAAACGATATCTATCTTCATATTATTGTCGTGAGTGTTCTTGATGGGTTAATTGTAATTTCGACCAAGGATTCTCTGTATAGTGTACAACTTCCTATAAGCCCACCACGTCTCCTGCAAGGACTTCATGAATAATAGTTTTCTACCATCATGAATAAGGCACTTTTATGGCAACCCAGCCAACACTGAGCTGAAGCAAAAACAGAGCAATCCAACCACTTGACAGACCGAACAGACACTATGACAAAAGCAAGGAAAGAAAAACGAGCGAAAATGATCCTCACTTCTGAGGCTTGTATGTCTTTGTTATCTGGTCGAGGTGTAAGAAAATAACTACCTGTATTTACTTCCCTTGGTCTCGACGGGACCGTGGAAGTGATACCCTTCGGCAGTTCCTACATATAAATCCCAACGACATCGTATTATTTAGAAATAAAAGTAAATCGTATATCTCGAGGTCAAGAGCTAGTATCTTGTAGTAGCTGGGGCAATTCCACTGAATGCGCTTCAAGGCGATCTCTTGCCATTCAATTCCGTGACCATACTCTGCTGGCATCTGCGTGAAGGAAATGTCTTACCCGCGATTAGTGAGGGATACATCGTTGTTCCCCTTTCTAATATCAGAGGAAACTAAGCCAATCCTCCCTATATTTTTAAGAGTTACTCCTCCTTCCAAATGAGAACTCATCATGGAACTTCACAATATAATGGTTAACGTTTTAAGATATATAAACACACATTATAGATCATACACATGTTAAGAATTCCAGGGATCACTTCAACTTCAAGGAATTAACGTGAAAATAGCGCAAAGCTTATAAGTTTCAATGTTCTAAGTGCATAAAACATCGCACAGAGTGTATATTATGGTTTCTTTATCTTTATATAGTTATTATCAAAGGTATAATAATTTTGGTGTCGAATTTACAAATACTTTAGCTATTTAACGAACATTCCCATCACAATACCGTCTCACGGTAGAACTTCGTAACTCATTATGAACATATAAAGACCTTTTTTCTAAACTGGCTTATTCTACGCTGGGACTTTTGCAGTGTACAATGCGACGTGTCGAAGTGTACATTTGAGTCTATGATTTGATGCAAATCTGATTGATGCCGTAGACATTTGGCTGTAGATTTTTCATTTAACAACTATGTAGGTTTTATATTCCCTTCATTCCAATTTGTGTCACGGACTTTAATCATGTATTTTTCATACTATGGTATCAATTTGGCCAGTGATAGATACTGCATCTCTCCACAAAACGCGTTATTTTACACTTTTCTTTTCAGGCTCTCAGAGTTCAGGATTTATTATTAGTATCCTAAGAAATTTCTATAGAACACCTAATTATAAAGTACCCAAGTAATTTCAGAGTTCGGCGAACAGTAATTTTCAATTTTGGGTGTTTAATATATCTAAATAAGTTTAATAACTAAGCATTTAAACCTTGTTTATGAAATAGGATCTTGATAAAATGAAAAGCTTCTAGAAAAACCAAGGTAGAACTATAGTATACACGGACGTTCTTCATTTTTGTTATGTATGTGTAATTAGGGGTTTTAAGGTTTTTAAGGAGTTTTGGAGGAGACGATTGAACTTTAAATTATAACGGATTATTTAAAATGTTAATATTATGCCTTTATAACTATTTTTAAGTCTTATATCCTATTCCATTGGCATTCCGATAGGCAACCTCACAAGTAAGAAAGTGGGACAGTTCCAAAATACGCATGCTTGAATGTTTCCTTGAACTGGTATGCACCAATCCTCTTCATTCAATACTGTAGCTTATGCTCTTTAACTCAGAAAGTAAACTGTCTGTGATAGGAAAACCACGAAAAATGAAGTGTTTTCAAGCCTAAAAAAGTTGGTAAGATTAAAACTGAATCGTTGCACAGGCCGAAAAGCTAAACTAATAACTTTGATTATTCCAAGGTTATTTTTAATGCGTCTTGTAAAATCATTTATAAAAAGTTTAATAATATGAGGTTTTGCTTTAATGCAACTGTTCAAGTTTTGGAGAGCAGTTCACTCTCTTCATATTAATATTTCGAAGAGTGGTTGTGACAGGAATTTGAGAGAGCGGATTATATTTTAATCAGGTGGTGACATGCCTCCCGTATCGGTTGACGGTGTCCTGTCTACCATCAAGTGCATAAAACATCGCACAGAGTATATATTATGGTTTCTTTATCTTTATATAGTTATTATCAAAGGTATATTTCAAATCAAGTTTAGGAAGTTTCTTCTATTTGGAAAACCGTTACGTGTACGCCACTGATAACAGAAGATGAGTATTTCACTTTAGTCATGTTATAGGATTTTGTACGAAATATATTTGAAAATATGTAATACAATGGTATTCCTTCACACCATCAATGCTTGGCTTTGAGATGTCGATAGATTGCTACACACGTCTTTTTTAACAGTAGCAGTGGTTGAACAACGAGATCTGGTTGATAGTATACTTCGAAAGAAAATTGACTAGTTTTACACATTACCCCTTCTTATGGAATTCTATATTATTCTTATTCTGCCATCCCTAAACTAAGTAACCAGTGTTGTTTCAAAATATAGAAGAAACTTGGATCTTCTTGGAAATTCAATAGTAAAATTCAGTTATTGGAGTGTTTTATTTTGAAGTAATGATTAAAATCCAATAAATAATGTAAAATTCTAGTTATTTATCGAAAGAGTCAACAGGTAAAATACATAAAATTTGTGAATTTGAATACAGTTTTAAACGAATACAAATACGCAGTTTTACAACGTGTCATCTCTTTATTTTTCCTTGCAATATCCAAAGTCATTCTTCACATTTCATTTGCAAAAGTATGTGATTGTCCAAATTTCTAGCTTTCCAAAGTCAATTTATATATTTATTGCGTATCCATTATCTCTCACCAATTCTCTAACAAGATAACTTGATAACAAGACAAAAGTTTGTTCAAACGCTGTTTAAAACATCTTTTTGCTATTTTGTTTTGAAAATTACCAACTTTTGCGATGTGTTTCTAAGGATTGATTATTTACGGATGTGTTATATACAGTAAGTTGATACAAATATCTTTCTCGGTGAGTTAATTCTTTAGGGTTGGTTACCATAAAATTAATAAACGTCCAAAATGTTGAGGTTTTTGCAGCACTAAGCATAGCACAAATGTTTTGAGGCTGTAAATTAGTTTTTTGTATTAATGATGTACATCCTAACAATATAAAAAAACAAATATGAATAACGCTTAAAAATTTGGCAAAAAAGGCGAATAAAATTATCGCCTAGTTAGTGCTCACCCATTAAAGGTGGTGTGCTCTTACTAAAAAAATATTTAATCTATAAATAACTCGTTGACTGCTTAAATATGTTTTTAGAAGTGACCTTGTTTAAGAATTAATTACAAGTATACAGGATTAATTATCGTCAATATTTAAATATAAAGTACATTGTGGAGGAAATTTCATAAAATTAATCTTTTTACAAACTATCAATATTTATACTTTACAGAAAACCTCTCGCAGTACTCAAAAACTCAAAATTTATTTTACGCAACTGATAATTTATTTGAAATAGTATGGAATCTACATCAGAGAAATAAACTAATAATGAAAACTAACAGGACAGTATAGGAAAGAATACCACCTTATACCAATTCACTTTAAAAATACTGTTAATTAGTCTATACTATGCAAAATTAATTCCACCTGGAAGGAAAGGCTAAATAAAAATAACTATCACAAATTGTATGTAAAATTGAAAAAGCTAAAAGCTGAAAAAGTTTTAGAACATTTTAAATTTTCATTCTTAGAATATGGAATGTAAATGTTTTAAAACGTGTGTTGACCCTTAACACCTACGTTTAAATGCAGGAAAAAATATAAAGGACATACCTTGATAAATAATGAAGTTTCGGCCATCTAAAAAAATAAACACAATACACTCAATTCACCCTTTTCAGTACTATATGTCACAAAACATGAGCAGTCCATAACAGCTATTTTACTACTAAAAGAAAAAGCAAAGCGTTTGTTTTGGACAGTATGACAACGGTAACAATTTATTAAAATATTATAAGATAAACATTAGTTTTCAAATTAAAATATCAGCACTGGACCAATGAGTAACAGGTGACATTAATTGCCTGTTTATGTCACCAATGGCTGGCTAGTTCATTCTATGTCCACAAACATAATATATATAAAGTGTAATTTGTTGTTACTTTTAGGAACATAATGTATTTTAATTATTAAATAAGAGTATAATCCTTTAGTTCTTAATTACAGAAATATAATTAATCTTAATGTAAAAACAAACCCGTTGCATTATGATAAAGCGTAGAGGTATTATGATTCCGTGATATTATTAGTGCACATATCAATGAATACGAGTTTATGAATTCATTTCATTTATTAATATGAATTCAAGTTTCAAAGTGATAACACACAAGCCATGTAAGTTTACATGGCTTTCATAAAGGAATTCTTACTAGTAATTATTAAGAGCCTCAGACGTATACACCACAATGATGGGACATTTGACTGGTATGTAAGCATTCAAACTAGATAGTAATTTTATAGTATAATTGGAAAAGTATCTTTATTAAAGAAGATATACTCTTCTTTTTATGCCTCTTACAAGAGTCGGTAGAAGCAATAAATGAATGCTACTTCTTTCTCCACTGATACTCTGGCTTTGCAAGTGTCTCTAAATTATAAAATGTAATACAATGTTCTTAGTCACCAACTTGTTATTTTTGTCTTTAATAAAAAATATTCACAGCGATCGCAGACTGGCCAGTAAGGTTACTGTAGGTACTGTAAGGAAAATGTTTTTTTCCTTGGGACCTAAGATTTTAAATTATTGCTATATATGTATAATCACAATAGACGAATATAGCAATATGGACTTATTTTATACAATAGTATAGAATTATATGGCTTTCTAAAAGTAGAATATAGGGCAAATTTCATTGATTAGTGAACCAGTAGTCTATATATGTTTTTTTATCTTCAGTTGCTCTAAACAGCTGGTCTGTTAACTGATGTGATGCAATAAAGTAATAACACTTCTTCTTCCTCGGGTAGTCAGGTTTTGATCAGTGTCTCTGGAAGTGTCTTCTGGTACAGTAAACCAAGGAAACACAAGAAAGAAAGATAATGCGGTATCGGGGTTGTTAAGTTTTAGAAATAGTCAAAACATTGAATACAGGTACAATTTATAAAAGTAATGCAGAAACGGTCTCTGAATTTATCGGACTGGTGAGAAAACTAAAACTTCATACATCAGTCATAAGCATCATTTCTATAAAAAATGCTATTAAGGCATTAGCAATATTGTCATAATTAAAATAGCTGTCTTTAACCGACACAATCAACTGATTCTCTTAGTGAAAAATGTAAAACTGAAGGCATTATGGTTCACTTAGCAATAATTCGTAAATTATTAAAGTCAATATTTTGAAATTATCTTTCCGTAGAATGTCAAAGGATTTGAAAGTTATATAAGCTGTGCAAACAGTAATTTCCTTTTTTAATTTACTTTCCAAATACCTTAGACTCTTAGTACATTTCCTTTTGTAAAGAAAGGAAAGAAATTAGTTGAGGAAATTTCTTAACGAAAAGGTTTTAACGATTTTTCTTCTGTGGCATCAGAGTTCACTGACATTAATATACTTTAACCAACAGGTAGAGTAGTTATATGGGTTATATTACAATCAGGATATGAAATAAACATTACACTATTAATGTTAATATCAAATAACAACCATTACTTACTATTACTTCCATAAGTGATATCTTGTCCAGTTAATATGTAATAAATTCATGATACAAGATGAAAATAAAGTTTTAGTTATGACAGGTTAGCTTTCAAAAGATGTTGAAGAAGTTAAGAAGAAGAACAATGCAGGCGTATATAAAATTATTTTTGTTAGCTATGTACTGTATGTATTAAATTATTAGATAGTTATATAGGAATAATTGTTATTACAAAATGCAATGACATGTATTTTAACATTAAAAACTATCTTAGTATGCCGTTACTTGCTTGAATATAAAAATGTAGCTAACTGGCGGGATAAAAATACAAGCGTTTATTAATTAATTATGAAATATAAATTAAATAATACAACATAATAAGTAAACATACAATACTTTAAAACAATGTACACACCATTATCATTTAGTAATACTGGTCTATAAACTATTGCAAAATATTAATTACAAAATTAATAAAGCTTTTATATTATTACTTTTAGAAAGCCACATAATTCTATACTATTGTATAGAATAAGTCCATATTGTTATATTCGTCTATTGTGAATATATACAGCAATAATTTAAAATCTTAGGTCCCAAGAAAAAAACATTTTCTTCTAAAAATAACTCTATATTTTATCAATGGACCTCATGAAATAGCTCCATTCAATTAATTGCGATCGATATTGTTGTATCAGTTTTACGAAGCAAGATCTCATCAATTCATGGGTTTTTTTAATAACCTTAGCCTTTTGGTATCGTCGACTGTACTTTAATATCTGATGACATGAAATAAATTTCTTAAAATTAAAATTACTTGAAAAAAATGTTATAATAATATCCAAGGATAATAAGAAAAATAAACAATATAAGTAATCAAGAAAAAGAAAAAAACTAACGAATAAGATGGCGCAGAACCATTTTCATACTTGCTTTATATAATTACTATATTTTCCGCTGCTATATATATATATATATATATATATATATATATATATATATATATATTGTTATTCGTAATACCAGAATTAACCTACACCTCGAAATTCATTTCAATCACAATGAGTTCTGGGTAGGACTAAACCCGTTGTGGGCATTTCATTTCGGACCTGGCTAAAATGGAGTTTCCATTTTCCTCCACATCCGATCTTATATGTCTTAAGATTAAAGTTTTCAAGATGTCAAACCATAATGGAGTACATAAAAAACTCACAATTTCTAAAAATCTAAAACTGTAGAAAATATTGGCTGCTTAGTCTACAAGGCATCCAGGCTGCCAGTGTATCTGACGTCTGGCGTGTAGGCGGCAAACGTAATGCTCTCTGAAGCTACCAGTATACACGTGTTCTCTCGTCGAGAGACTTTTAGAAATCGTGTTAGTGATCATCAGTGACTGTCAGTGTTCACAATATATTTATAATATTGTCTGTCGTCAATATTATAAACGTATACCCTATTTCCCGTCTTTACTTTTAGCGTACACGAAGTCCGGCGGACATACTACTAGTGTCCAGGCTAGATGTAGCGTTTCTACAGGAGTAGCGTTGTCCGACTTCCACACTTAGCATCCACTATCAGCCTACATTTCAACTAATGTCACATAACGCATTGATAAAACCATTACTTGCAACCAAATTGTTGACAAGAAAATTAGGTCAGTAGGCAAATTCGGCTATTGGAAATAACAAATTTACCGGACCTCTTCTTAGATCAGTGTAATAATAAATAAAAGCAAACGTACTGATGCAGTTCACAATAAAGTTCAGAAAAGGTGCTCATTACATACGTCATTGACAGTTTTTCAATGGAAAAAAAGTAATATCGGCTTATACAATGTGTGAAAACAGCTCATAATATATAAATTACAATAAGATCTAATTTTAGTTCCAGTTCTCTTTCATACCAGCGCAGCGTCAGTAAGGAAGCTCAAACATCATTTCGACAGCACATACCTGGACTACAAAATGTAGTGAACTAGATGAAGAGGTTCTCATCGTCTTATAAGGTGAACAACTGAGTGCATTAAGATGTTTTTATACATGATTAGAAGCACCAAAATTTAAGAAAACTGTCGTAATTTTCTAAATCACGATGATACTTTTGAATATACAAATTCTATAACGCTTAAGTGTCAAAATTTAAAGCCGACCTATCTCAGACACTAGAACAAGCACACCATTCCTTATTAAAGAGCGAAATTGCACATGGACTCAACATCAGGTAACGTGGCTAAGAAGTCTCAATGTGAAAACACCTACATCTGGAGGAATTTTTTGATTTATGTCAAGTGTTCCTACTGTTTATTTACTTTTGTTTATTGTCTATTCTATATTATCTATGTTATACGCTTATGCACCCTAAGACGGGTTAGACCTAAATATAGTGTTAATATTAAAAAAAGTGTTGTTCTACAGTTATTTATTAATATACAATAACACCAAGAGCATATTCTTTTTAAATGGCATTGCAAACAATCCTGAAAGTCAATTGAAAAATATTTAAATATTTTGATTAATTTTATATTAAGGTTTAAAGAAACCCTGAAGGCGGAGAGTGGAATTGTTTCGTATAAGTACAGTACTTATGAAATTTATCGTATTTCTCTATCATATTTCATTATATTTATTGAATAGATCCAAGTACTTCGTTACAATTGAACTATTTTAGGCCAATGCGGAGAAACCCCAAAGTCGAATTCCTTAGAATTTTAGTTAATTAACTAAGGATTTAATAAATTATGTTATTTTAATATAGATGATTAAAATATTAATGAAAAAACCTTAGACACAGAAAAACTTCTATTATATATATATATAACATTTGTAAAGTTATATTTGACATTTGTAAAGCGTAACTGACTTTGAAAGATAAATAACACTAAAACATTTACTCTCACCTGTTTAAATGTGTAGACATTATTATTCTTGGCTTTGACAGGCCATAAGTAAGAGCAGGAGCTGTAGTGCATTAATTTCTGCAAGGCCTTTGACAATCTTGGTATGCGTTATCCCTAAAGATGTGAAATAAACCGTTGAAACACTAGTTAATACATAAATAGTATGGATTTTTACTAAAGCAAGAGAATTTGCATCCCTAAAGCAAGAGAATTTGCATCCCCCAATCCCTTACTCCTATTTAGGAGTAAGAGAGCGGTCGATTCTGGCGGGCTAGCTACACGCTATCGATACGTTAGCTCTGTACAAATCGAATTTCCAGCTGATAGTCATACGATAAGTTAGCACTTAAATTATTATCAAAATATTATATTTTTTACTAATCATAAAGAAGAGTTATAGTCATTCAATTCTGGAAAGTAATTTAAACCTAGGAGGGAAACGAGATTAGATATGTGAGTAAAAATGTGAACAATAATTTGTTAAGTTTTGTTCCCAACTACTTTTCTTCAACATACGGTAAATTGTCGTGTCATATAAATGTTATACAATTGTTTTGATTAAACAAATGACCAAGAATGTCAATATTTACAAGAGTATATCAAAATATTATGAAGTTCTATTTTGTCTATACATTATTATACAGGGTGTAAATTAAGTCCTGGTACGTTTTGATATATTCCAAACATATTGAAATATCTATGTATAACATTCACCATACTTATTAAAATACTTTTTTCGATTTTTTGAATGATAAAACATTCAGTTACACGAGGTGTAACTTTAAATTTTTAAATTGCAACCCATATCTTGTGGCATATCATTTCAATGGCATATTTAATAGAAACACAATGACACTAAGAAAACACCTCTACGCCGTTAAAAGTTATGGGCAAATAACATCAAAAATAATAATCTGTAGCGATAATGCCAATGTCTTGCACATTTTAACACAATGTATCCGTGATATCTTTTAGTAGGACTTTGAAGTGCCCAGCTTATCCCTTTACGTAGTATCTAATGTTTCTGGTGTGCATAGTTTGGTTCATTGGTTCCTGCATAGTTTGGTTCTGGTGTCTTTTTCAAGGTGGCATTACAATGTTGTAATGCAATAGCTATGTAATACAATGTTTTACATATGTTCCTAGCCCATAACTACTGTTATTCATGTCATTGTGTTTCTATTAAATAGCCCTTTACAATTATATTTCACAAGATAGGGGTAGGCGTATCAGGACTTAATTTACACCCTGTACAAGATACATAAGATACAACGATTCATATAGAAGAATTTACAATATATGTAGTATAATTCATACAGATATAAAGAATAATATTCCAAGAGTAGATGCTTGTAGGACCTCATATATTTTACTCGATTGGTTTCTAAAATTTGATAATTCAAACACCTCTTTTTGTCTTTTAGTACATGGCAAAAAAATTTCAAAGAGGAACTATTACATTAAATATATCAAATTATAATTCCAACTTTTTCTATATTATTTAACAAGCGTACCACGTAGGTTACCAAAGTATGAAGAGTATAACAAGATACAATACACCACATAAAAAACCAACACAAGTCTAACGATAATGCAGATTTATAGTTCTTTTCTTCCATAGTGGAATAACAATACTTAATAACAGATCTTTATATCATGAATACACTAAAATTGTCTACCAACAATTTAAATCTTTCTAAAACCGAAACTAAACAAATAGAATTCAAAGCGTGTAGGCTTATAAGGTCCTAAGTGCGTTCCTGACCGCACAGAATGAAATTCTTGTTACCCCAGTTCATTGAAAGTACAAAGCTTATTTGTATGTAATTTGGCACTAATTAGATACTTGCAATTTTATAAGTTTAAACCCTAAATTTCACCATTTCTTTGTTTAAATGTCGAAAGCGCGTTGCTGGCCCTTGAATGCTCTCTTTCTCCTGACCCCTAGAGGTGCAATTTCTAATACTTCGGCACAAATTGGTATTAATGATTTACTAATTAATCGCTAAGTTTCAAATCTGAACTCCACATTTTCCGGAGTAACATATCACTAGCTCGTTTAAGGTCTTGCTCAACTGAATGTACTATAACTCCTGTTCTTGAAGAATAGAATTTATACTTTGTAGGTAAAAAATTGATACAGGTAACGTACTAATAATTTTGTAAGATTCAATGAAAACATTGTACTTGTGCGAGGCTGACTTGTCACTGGCCCGGCAGAATCGAATATGCCATAACTGCTGTTCCCGAAAGTTACAAATTTCTCAATACCTGGTACAAATTAGCTATTAGTTATTGCTAAAATTTCAACTCGAGATTCTATAGTTGAACCCAGATGATAAGATTCTGTACATTGGTGCATATGGTCTGTATTGTAAATATTTCAATAAAAAACGCAATGTATATCTACTAAGTGTTCCCGTACAAAATCATCATTATTCGAAAATGTGTGACTTACTCTTAGATTTCAGATTATCTGTAGCAGGAACTTACCTAGAACACAGAAAAAGAAATATTTTTAAAATTGTATTTATTATATAAAAATAGATTAATATTAAGAATTTATTCACTGTAATACACAAATAAAGCTGTATACTTCAGTCATGCTTATGTCTAAACACAAAGAAAATAAACATAATTTTTAACAGATTCACGAATTTTAAAAGGTGGTTTTGAATGTAGTTTTAATTACAAATAGAACAGCACGAAATCAGAATCGATGTTTCGATATTATTTTAATAAAGTCGACCAAAGAATTTAGGGTGTTAGGTATGAATTATATATGCACATCCAAAACAGGGCCCAGAAATTGAACTACACATTTCATAAGGTAACTCTTTGTAATAAAATATATAAAAACATTTTGTTTCTGACTTTTGTTAATTATCTATCTGCGGCATACACGCATTTTGGATAGTTACAATATATACTAGATGACACGTTGATTAATAAGAAACCTTAGTCATCTCTTGTTGCTACAATGTAGCTTGCTGTGCTCGTTCGTTTCCAGCTTTCGGCATAATTCGTTACGTGTATCGGAATACATAACTTCTACGGAATACAAACATTTTGAACAGCGGAAGACATATATAATTCATTAATTATTAATATAAATCCATAGTCACACATGTTCACTTTGTTGTTGCTTGCTGCGGTTACTTGTTTCATCGTCTTCGGTTTTATTTTTTGTGTACTTTTTTTATCAAATACTGATGGATGTCGAAGGCTAAGACTTGACAGAGGCCGGTTGGTCCTAGATAGTGAGAGTTTCCAGAGGCCAGAACTTCTCAAAGCCCACAGACTGCCAAAGACGGGGAGCTGCCAGAGACGCCGGGAAGTCCTAGAGATCGAAAGGTTCCAGAGCCCGAGATTTTCCAGAGACCAAGAACGCTTGAACCCATCAGAGACCAGAAACTGCCGGGGAAGGATCCTGCCGTAGCCCTGCAACCTTCAAAGGCGAGGAATCGCAAATGTTCAGGGTTACTAAAATCCCCTTTCAGGATCATGTCAGAGGATTCCCTTAATTTATTCTGCCACAAGCCAAAATCTCCTCGTGATTTGTTTACGTACGTTACCATATGAGGCTTCCAAAGAAGGGGAGCTACGCGAAACCTGAAGCTCCGGAGGGCTTCTACAAAGCTGAAAGTCTGGGAACTTCAGAAGTAGTGAGTTTAGTGTTTCACAGTTAGTGTAGTGTACATTATTGTGGCTTTTAATCATCCAGATGGTTAAATGATAATCAATGTACGAGTCATGAATTACAACGAAAATTTACCTGGATCTTGTGTCCGATGTACCAAAACATTAACTGGTTTTATACAACTTGATTATAAATGTTATAAAGGTTATGTTATATTTTGTCAGTGAATAGTTAAATATACAGAATTTTAAAGTATGTAGGAAAACTACTGAAGGCGGGAGAATATGAAAACACAAGTAATAGCGTAGCGAATAGAAGCGAGCATAGTTGAGCAGAGTTGAGCATTGTTAAGCAATGGTGAGCTTTATTTACTGAAGAACACATCACAAACTGTGTTTATTGTGAATCTGTGTACTAAATTTGTTTCTATATTTATGGCAACTAAAATTCCGTGTGAATTACTAGAATAATTTCTTTACATATTTATTTAATAAATTCAACATGGTATGGTGCAAGTTCATGGTTCAATTACTATACATTCTTTAAAGATCAAACAAATCGTCATTGTAGTAATTGGAATTTATAGATAATATAATTAAACAGAAGTTATATAAACAGTTTTTGTATTACTTGGTTTTCGGCAGCTCTCATATACAACAAACTAAAATTGATTTTGTTGCGCGCTTCAGTGTTCTCCATTTTATTACATACACCTTATACTAAAAAGTATAATTGGGAGTTTTTATATTGATGGTGTTAGGAGAGAGTTTTAAACATTTAATTTAGTGAGTAGGTTGTAAGTAGAAGTCATTCCCGAAAGAGAACGTCACTCACGCAAGATGTCTTAGTCTCATGGTCGAAAGACCAGGAATATTCATCCTATTCACAGCAAAGGACTGTAAGGCCAGTTATGGATGTGTGAAATGTACGGTTTTAGTTGATATTGAACAGAACTTACAAAATTCAATTATAAGATATAAGATATGACTCTATCATTTTTTACATGACAGTGTGGGATATCCTGACAACAAGAAATTTCTGGATATATTCATCCCTACCGCTTTAACCTTTGTATGTAGACCTTATGGAAGATAAGAGAAAATTATAACTATTCAAGTATGTTCTATTGTCCTACGAAGCCATTCTTCGTAGCAACGCTGAATTAAGCCGATGTGTTGGTCATTTTAGAATCCTCCTTGGATTCGTAAAGTAGTTGATCAGAAATGCTAGATACTGAACAACGCGTGGTATAATTTATACAAATATTTTTGTTCCTCACTTTTTATAAGGTTTTCTGAATGAAAATATGTGCTATAAATTATAGATCAATCACTTGCCCGATTTGCTCACATCCCTCCCAAACGTAGTCAAACAAAATATATAGCTATAAGAAGAATCTACTTCTCCACACCGTTCTTTGGCTGTTCGTACTACATGTAGATCAGTTTCCGGGGAAATGCCAGTTTATATCATAGGACTGGGAGACCGACCAATTAGACTGACACCTTGCTGGAGGTGGGAGTTGGCAAATGGATATGGACAAATATGAAAATGTTGTATGTTTGAGTGAGATTTAGAATTGTCGCGTTTATGTTAAAGGTTTATCCAGGTATAAGTGATGTCTTTTTTCTAGGCGTTGTGAGATCATCAAGTAATCAAAGAATGATTTGCTTTAAGGTCAGGGACATAAGAAAATTGTTGTTAAGAACTCGCAAAATTATGAGGACAGGACATTTGATTTGAGAACTAAAATATAACAAGGCAAACCATTTAATCACGTGTTTTACTTAGACCTAAAAAGTCGTTTTACTTAGAGTAGAAATATCGAAGTTTTTTGTATCAAAGGAAGGCGTTTGAGCTACTATATTGAAAAGATTTGTTACTAAATATATTAACAGGGAATAGTTCTAATTGCTCTGATAACACAGTTAACAGAATAGTTATAGTTTATAGGTAATAGGTAAGCTTATGTCAAATTTTAAGTTGGTTTTAACGCACAGCTTTCAGTAATATTCATCGAGAATAGCAAATATTTGTATAGCTGATCTAAGAAATGCAATAAGTAATACTTTTAATGCAATATCTATCAAGGGGACGGCTCGATTACTCCACTGATCGTTGGCCCAACGACCCTCCTGAAAGAAATGTAATTTGTACAAAGGTTCGTTGGCCCAACGACTCATTTTACAAACATATAGAGGTTCGATTGTTCCACTGTTTCGTTGGCCCAACGACCCTATTTCTTTCATTTCTGTAAATTGTAAATGTAGGGTCGTTGGCCCAACGAACCTTATATTTTTATTTACTGGTATAGGTTTGTTGGGCCAACGACCCTATATTTACAATTTACAGAAATGAAAGAAACAGGGTCGTTGGCCCAACGAACCTTATATTTTTATTTACTGGTATAGGTTTGTTGGGCCAACGACCCTATATTTACAATTTACAGAAATGAAAGAAACAGGGTCGTTGGGCCAACGAACCTAAGTGAAATGAATCGTACGATGTTCAAAAGAGAGCCTATTACACCACCAGGCGTTGGCCCAACGACCCACGCCGTTACATTGGCTCATTTCAGGGGCTAGAGGGTCGATTAGTCCACTACTTCATTGTCATTCTCCTTATAAGTCCCCTTGCAAGGCAATGTTTTACTTTTTTAGCCCTCCAGTTAATATGTCGTTTTAGTGTTGTTCTCGAGATACTAATGTATGTAGGAAATATGTCATAACTGATAAATTAACCACATATATGTTAAATACTAAAAATAAAATATATAAATATTAGTAGGAGTATGTGCTATTATATTAGTATCCACAAATGCTACTATGAGATGACATTTTGTTTTTTATCATTACCTGTTTAATATTTAAGGTTGATATCAAGTATAAGTGGTTTCATATGTAACCCAATATAAGATTATTAAATTTCGTTGATAGTTATACTTTGCATGGCTAATAAGAAGTCGGTAAAATGTATTGGAATTCCGTAAACGTTTCTAGACGCGTATGTTTTACAGGTTTAGGAATAACTATAATAGTAATATCATATAACGTCTTAACGCCATTTCAAACCCGATTATATTTTCCTAATAAAATGTATCGAGGATTATTTTGCATCTTAAAAACCTATTATTGTAAGATTTCTCAGGGTCCATAATCCTTAATATCATGTGAAAATTAATAATTGTTAAATAGTTATAACTACAGTTTGAAGCGTTATTTACATATTTAATGGTGTTAAATATATTATTATACAAGAATGCAATTTTAAACGAATGCTATGTATAGTTCGATAGATGAACCACTTTCACTTAAAGATCATTTTAATTTTCAATCTTAAATCTTTGGAATCAAACAATTATAAAATGCAAATAACATAACAAGACACACAATGGAAAAATATAACAAAAGATTTATAAGTAAAGAAGAACATATAGTATTTGTCGATTATTACATTGCCAGTGCCATAAAATAATTAAGGTTAAGTGAGGTTTTGAGCAGGACGTTATGGTGTTAGCTGAATTATTGAATTAAACCAATTTAAATTATTTCAAAGATTCTTTTGAAATAATCTATAATGAATAAATTTTATAAACTATATCAAGACTCCTCCTTAATACAAACACTCATTCATTGATATAGATAATAATTATTCAATAAAGGTACACTATTTAACGATGTGTTATTATTTGACCACAATAAATCGATACTGGAAGTATATGATATATAATCTAATTAAAAATATATTTTAAAGAATTAGTGCAGTTTGTTTATACCAGTTTATCCATAAAAATATTTCTATGAAATATAAATATTTTATATTTTGCTCACCTTACTTTGATAAATTTTCTCTCATGCATACAAAACAATCAGGTAATACAGTTTATTTGTTAAGCCATACCGTTATTTGGAAGCAACGTAATATATAATTTTATTTTAAACATTAGGTCTGTGGTAAAATAGAACTGGATACAAGCAAAATATTAACATCAACTGTGATGTGTGTAAACTGTTGATGGTTTTTGAAATATCAAGCAAAGAGAATAACAGTATAATAACAGGGTATAAGCAATTTAAAAAATATTACAGATTTTAAAACTTAAGTAACAGATAATAAAACTTAAATTTAAGAATATATATCAGGTTTGGTTTTAATATCATACACATTGTACATTTCTGACTACTACATTTTAAACTCGATTTAATATTAAATCTGCTCAAATCAACAGTTAGGCCAGTGTAGTAGTTTAAATTAATGAAATCGCTGATTTTGTTTTTTATGTACAAAAGTGAAGTAAAATATAGTTCTTTTAAAAGAGTTAATTCATAAACTGGCATCAACTGGTGAAAGGATTTCAATGCATATTTAAAATTGTAATACTAATCTTATAAATGAAATGATAGACGTTAATTTTTATGGAGAGGCTGGTCTCTTTCGAATCCTTATTCTGCTCTTCCTCATGTGCCATTGACCTTTACGAGGATCATAACAAATAAGGGGAAGATTCGGTACAGTACAAGACCCACAGACTGGTTTAAAATCTTACCTCAGTGTATCTTGCCATATGAAAATAGGTGTCGGTTTGTTTTGAATTCTTTTGGAAACTAAGGATTTTACGGGCTGACAAAGGCAAACGTATTTTTTTTTTAATTAGAACATCTGTCAACGGCAATCACTGATGTCAGTTGTTGTTCAAGACAATTATATGATTCAAAATATAGCAATGGAATGTTTTTGTTTTCAAACAATTGAAGTGGTTGTGAAGTTCCAAGCTTTGTGCTTGAGATTGGACGAATGAAGAGAAAGTATTTTCAAACCAGCCATAATTATTGATCGAAAATTATTATTATGCCCTCGTTCCCGGAAGCCAGCTTATCCTTGTGGCCTTACACTTACTTCCTGGCCTCTGTGCTGTTGTCTTGTCCTCTATATCAATCGGCTCTTCGTTTGATTGACAGAACATGTCGTCATCACAAGTTATTGGTGACTAAGGAAATACTTCAGTTTCCTCGATAAACGGTTCCATGAATTCGTGCACAAACGTGATGGAAATATTAAAAAACATCAATTTTTGTGTTAAAGCTGTGCTTTAAAACATAATTCTGTGTTTTAATTTGTAATCACGTCTATTTACAAATTTTGCTTATAAACATATTTTTTGTTCGTTTTCATAGTGGTTACTCATAAGATAAATATATAAACATGTTTTCTAACACTCAGGCAAATCCCATGGCATGCATCATCGAACCAATGTACCTTATGCAGAAATGAGGATTCAAGCAAAATTTCAAGTCAATAGTTAAGTTAATCCTCACAAACATTTATGCACCCACTCCCATTGACATGCAGAGGAAGTTGTCCGAAAAATATTTATGATCTTGAACTACGCCCCTTGTCTCCAAGGGAAAGGGAATTAAATAATTATCGTCATTTATCCCAAGGAATCTCCATGTCAATTTTGGTTAAAATCCATGGGTCCCTAAATCCTCTATAATTGTCGTAAAGAAATGTGGAGTTGGCCCTAGAACTTCGTATCTGTAGTTCAGCATTTGGGCCATGTCAAATGTTGGTTAAAGTCTAAGGATCAGAACACCGTCCAGCAGTATTGTTCGAATATGGATTTAGTTAGAGGGATTTACTATACTTGAAATAAGAAATAGGCTTATGATATTATGTATGTATGTGGCAATAGATCCACATGGTTCGGTGCCCCGTAACGAGGGTCGTTGTTATTATAAAGACAGTTTACTTTGTAATATTTTGAACAGTCTATCAATTATACTCAATAAATACACATCTCGTTAACCTATATACAAGTGTTATAATAATATTTTAATAATAATATTATTATTATATATTAAATATAATAGGCATCAACCTAACCTTTTCCAGATCAGAAGTTTACGTGTTGAGACCACGTCGAGGTCACCAATATAGGAAAAGGTTGGGTTGATTCATATTAAATAATAAAACTTGTATATACAGTACATTGTAACGAGATGTGAGTTTAAATTGATATACTGTTCAAAATCTTACAATTTAGACAAACAAACTGTCCTAGTAATAACAATCCTCGTTGCTAGGCACTGAACTATGTGAAAATAAGGCTACATATATATTATTTTTAATATTATATATTTCCACTGTACTTTGCACCTGCAGCTCCGCTCTCCCCTCCACGTGTTACTACATTTCAAGAGCCCGACAACCCTACATATAAACAAAAACACAACAAGAAGAGTAATGTTCTTAATAGATGTTTCTCTACATCTATTTAGGTGAAGTTTCACATATAATACGAAAAAATACCATTTAAAGCAAAACTAGATGCTCAAAGATTAATTTTTGTAGTAATTTGTTTAAACAATAAAAAACCTAGATTAAGAATTTGATAAACATTGCAATTTATAGTCTGAAAAAACAAAATACCACATCGACCATATACATGCATTCACTGTAGTTGTAATCCGAGGTCAAAACCCTCAGGCGTTTCACTATAAAGTCGGTTTGTGGAATGAAAGATTAACAAATAAGGTTTGAGACAAGTCAAGTGCCTATTTTCCATTCAATTTTTGCTCCATGTTAAAAATAGAGCAGGCGGCAGCTACTAGCGTGTCCTCTTACGTACGGGATGCTCGCATAATCAAGCTACATTAGATACCGCTAATAAAAACTACACAGTGTCGATAAAAAACCCTCAAAGCTAGCCTAATGATTGATTGATCCACTGACTTGAGTAAAGGTTTAGACAAGTAGTAGTAATGGGGTTAATTTACCTAAGGTTTACGCTGACACTCTAAGTAATGTTTCATATGATAAAGGTTGAGTTATAAAGTGACACGAGCCTGTTTTATGTATTTTTGGCTCGGTTTCTGTAAAGTAATTTATACACATTCTTTTAACTTTTCTTCTTTTAACCGCCCCTCAAACACCTGCCTTTCTCGGTGGCCGCCTAGTTTGCCTAATGGGCACGATTGATTCTCCTTCTGTACAGGCCCACTGCTTCACTATCTAAGTCATACTGGACAATAATATACAGTAAAAGTAAATAATGAACACAAATTTGAGGGTTTTAAAAATGTCATAGAACACTTCTCGGTAGTTGTTAATATAATTATAATAACCTTAAATACTAAGACGAGCTACATGATTTGATAACATCTAAGTTGTGCAGTTCATACAACGTCGAAACGATGCTTACCCAATTAAATTCTTACAATGTATCGGTTTTTATGTGGAGAACTATCTTAAACAACAGATCTTAAACCGGAACAATATTGTGACTGAGGGTAGCTTTCCACGGATAGGCCGAAATAGTTAGTTATGACACCGGCCGTGTAAACCGAAGAACTCCGTTTACTATATTTTATTATGTAAATTAACTGTAAAAGAAAACCACCAGGCTCAATGAAAACTGAATAAAATGATGTAAATAAACTCGTTCACTGCGACTTCATATTACGGTCGACAGTTGTCACTCTTCACATCAGCCATCACAGCGTATAAAGCTCCAATTAAGACGCCAAAGAAAACTTTTACTTCAGATTAAAACTATTAATAATTATAACACGGTTTGTCACGGAGACATCAATTCAAGTTTGCATGTTTCAACTTGGAAAGAAACTGAGGAAGACACCATCAAAAGAATAATCTTGAACTTATGGGAAATTTAAGCTCTAGTTGTGGTTAGTTGCATGTGAAACTTGAATTATTTTAGCGACATCACTAATAACATTGTATTTCTAATATATTACCACAAATTGCACTATTCTACTTATAACTCAGAATCTAACAGCTGCATTACGGTTATAGATTACCTCATATAGAGTACCTCATATAAGATAATGTAATGCCTTCTCTCACATCCCATTAACAATCAACATTACTTCTTCAGACGCCTTTATTTTAAAGTTGGTAACATATTCTCAATTAAGTTTTAATGATTGATAGTTTTCTTTAATATGTACTGTAAATGTAGTTTATATCCATCTGAAGAAATGTATCAAATACACGAAAATGTGTAAATGGTTCAGAACATTATACAATGGCTTTTTGAAGAGAATTGGCCAGTTCTTTTACTTATACATGTATATGTATATGATAAAAACGATACTAATGTAGTTTCAACAAAGATTAAATCACGCTTTTGGCTTTTATACAAATTTTATATACATATATACAAATTGTATATATATATATATATATATATATATATATATATATATATATATATATATATACATTTTACCAGCTTCTTCTTATTGGAAACTAAATGGTTAATATATCATCAAACACTCCAATAAATGACAAATTTTTATTTTTGTGAGGCCTTTCGTGCTCAATGAACACAGAAGGTGCACAGTTATGTGGGTCTGACGACGTGTTCATTGAGCACGAAAGGCCTCACAAAAATAAAAATTTGTCATTTATTTGAGTGTTTCGTCATATATTAAACGCATATATATTAGTCACGTCAATGACGTAAAGAAATGGGGGAAAATATATATTACGTTTATATTAACCAAAGTAGTTTTTCCTTTACCGACAAAAAAAATAATAATGTAGGCCTACAAGTTACCTCATACCTGCATTTAATTAATATGTAATTTATAATAATATTTATAGTTATTATAAATTAATTATATATATATATATATATATTTTCATCAAATGTATTCACGCTCATAATGAAGATAAAATTACTACAGTACAGGAGGAGCGGCTGCCGTGCCGCCTGCCCTTGACCATAGTGGACTAATCGGTCAGTGGAGTAATCGACCCTTTTGATTTGAAATGCAATGTTTTATTTGATCGGGTCGTTGGCCCAACGACCCAGTGGACCAATCGAACCTCTATAAATTACAAAACGGGTCGTTGGCCCAACGAACAGTGGTGTAATCGAACCTGCATTCTACAATTTTACTTGTTACTGCAATAGGGTCGTTGGCCCAACGAACTATATACGCTATTAGTATTTGTAAGTAAATTTTGGATCGTTGGGCCAACGAACTTTGATTGTAAATTTACTTTTTAAATTGTAAATAAGGTTCGTTGGGCCAACGGACCCATTTTAGTTATGTTTTACTTTATGAAACAAATCGGTCCGATTACACCACTGATCGTTGGCCCAACGACCCTCTTATTTAAAACTAAACTAATGTTTGGGTCGTTGGGCCAACGATCAGTGGAGTAATCGAACCAGACCCTCTATCAATTTAAAAGTTTCAGTATGTTACAGTTTATACTACTTTTCAAAATATTTTATGGGTTATTTCACAGTATAAGCTATACAATGAAATGGTCAAGAATCGTGAAGTTTTACATTTTATGTCACTATTTTTATTTTCATGATATAGAGCAAAAATTCAGAATTAAAAACCCATCAAGTTTTACAAAATTGTATACGTAATATGATTAATAATATTCCATTCATTATAGAGTAATAGCAAACAGCATCTTAAATTAATAAATAACAATAACTTCGCAATCTTTAAACATATTAAATCATTGAACCAAATCAACAAATCATTAAAAAGTCAAAATTATATGCATACTACCCCCCTCTCCGACCCCACTCCAACAGTCCACTACTTCACCTTTCAGACGCCATACATTTCTTCAGGTCCGGTATCAACCGAATGTTTCGCATTATACACAAAAAGGTAATTGACATTAGTTTAAAACTGAATTTGATCTATGAAATTTGTAATGCTTTCAGAGAGCTTATTCATATTCTCTGAGAACACCCTAATCTATCTTCTTCCAACTGGATTTTGGAAAGGATATTTGTTTTGTGGGAGAAAACAACGTTATTTTACATTACTATGCAGGAAAATTTTCTGTACAGGTCTGGCGAATGTAATATTAACTTAGCAGGAAAAATATTTTGGAGGAGCCAGCTATGTTAATGTCTGGATTTCTCACAGTTCAGAGAATGAAAACAGTGCCTGAATATATGTGGAGCAGATGACTTCTCTAACCTTTCCCTGAACAGGAATATCTGGCGTGGCTTGTAAAGAACAAGAACCGGCCGGCTCTACTACACTTCTAGCAGCGAAGGTCGGAGAAGGCGGGACCTTGTCTGTCGTATTGCTACACGTTCAACATATGCATCGAACGGGTGGTTAGTATGTAAATGTTAAATGTAACATATGCATTTTGTAATGCAATTTGAAGAGAGACTTTGTATTAACGGCATGTAGAGCTACTCTATTCACACATCTTACAATAATTTATAGAAGGATAAAAATATATTTCTTCCTTCCACTGACAGCCACAGGCTGTAGAAATATTGATGCAATGATTTAATTACAGAAAAAAGAATAAAGGAAGATAATGTTATATTAGAGTTGCCATCTTTATTGAACAACTTCCTCTAAGCATTTTGAGTTCATCGTTTTGGAAAATTTCAGAAACTGGTTTCAGTACTGGTGAAACTAGAGAAATTACATTTATCAACGCTATTTGTTTCCAAGCAATGACAGAGCTTCAGAATTATTCACGAATAAAAAAATCTTATATCAGATACGACGTCAGCGAATCCTCATCAGATTTAAATCTGGAAGATTTATAGTTTACTTAGCAACAATCTAAAAAGATTTCAGATCAGAGACCTTTAAATCACAAAGATTTTGATAATACTTTTCTTAAATCGATTTTTACAAAATCATAACCACGTGTTAACACAATGAAAAATAGCCTCTTACAAACATAAAATAATGGATATTGTATAAAACAGAGAATACATGGGTGAAACAAAATTACCTTTGCACGTTGGTAAAAGAGAATACAAAGAAATCAAGAAAATAGACTAACAGTTAAATACTAATCATTGTCGTACCTAACTATCATATCTTATGAATTATCATAATACAACGAGTAACCTTATTCCTTTAAAAGGAAATTAGCCAAGCTTCGTACGCTAGCGTGTAGATAGTGTTCACAGACCTAACACACAATAATAGTGTTGTTATTTTTTAACTAAGTGTGTCATACCTTTGCTATGCTTTCTGTTTCTAAACATAGATTTCAGTTATTTGTTAGGATATAATACAAAGGCAGCTATGCGGTGTGATGCAACGTGTTGCGATGCAATGCGACAGGTAAATGCTGACTATACAGGGACGTTCCAGTGTGCGTCCAGTAATACAGAGCGATGCGGTGCGATGCAACGTGTTGCGATGCAATGCGACAGGTAAATGCTGACTATACAGAGACGTTCCAGTGTGCGTCCAGTAATACAGAGCGATGCGGTGTGATGCAACGTGTTGCGATGCAATGCGACAGGTAAATGCTGACTATACAGGGACGTTCCAGTGTGCGTCCAGTAATACAGAGCGATGCGGTGCGATGCAATTTGGAACTATAACCAATGAGGAGTTTGTAAAGCAGCAATACGGAGAGTATCACTATTTATTTCCAATATTTTGAGAGAATGAGTCATTATTTTTGCAGTACACTAAAATGTCTATTGGTATCTTTGATTAAATTTTCTTGAAAGTTGAACATTCCTAGCAGAAACGGTTCTTTTACTTATTTGTTCAAGTCACTTAGTGGAGTTCTATGATTATGCAAAAGTATATACAATGGGGGATGAAAATGTGTTTCTAGAAATTTAGATTGAAAATTGTATTGGAAAATAATTTTAACAATCTGACAACTATAATCAATGGGAGAAATCATGGTAACCTTGGAAAAATCATGGAAAAGGGGCCTTTTGACCATAGTCAAAACTGATGTTTAATACAACTAACCTCGTCCGTACTTACATATTTGCATATTTTCATTTCATTGGAAAAAATACACTATCATGTACCAAAAATAATTTGAAAATTGTCATTTCAAAGTAAGGGAAGGAGTAGACTTTAGGGACATTCGATTAATAAAAAACACTTTATGGGATTAAAATACTTAAAATATAAAACAGTTTTATATCACTGACTAGGGGCTTAGCGAACTAGATTATAAGATAAATATTAGAATATAGACTGAATATATAACGAGAATGACAAGATTAATTTAACATCTATAATCAATATCTTGCCCAGATAATCTGTTAGTTCATGAAGCACACTTAACCAAAATTGTGTATTTATCAAACAACTAGCAGTTGCCCGCGGCTTCGCAAGCGATTTCATAGGTATTGATTGCACTTGTATGAGAATTATATTTCACGCGTCAGTTTGAGGTTGTCTTTTTTCCATGATTAAGGAAATGCGTTAAACAGTGTGTATTTATGGTTATTTTAATGTACTTCAATGTTAGTATTTTTTTGCTCCAAAGCTGATTTTGCCTCTCTCCCGATCAAGAAAATATACATACAAACACAGCTCTAAGAAGCCTACTTCTTTCAAAAGGCAACTTAGATAGGTTTCATAGCAGTCTTTAAATGTATTAGTAATAGTTAAACTGTTGTCTTATACATTGTCTCCTTTATCTGCACTGCTAGCAGTTACCTGTTGCTTTGCATCCAATTTTGTAGACGTTGACGTGTATGACCACTGCTGGTTCGAGTGAATTATATTTTCGACGCTAATGTTGAGTTTGTCTTGGTGCTACGACCAAGAAAATACGTCAAAAACTTTATATTTATGGCCATTGTAGTTTACTTAGTTCTTAGTATGTTTTGTTCTAGAGTTGATTGTGATTTGTTTTGTGATCAAGAAAATATATATCACAGATCAGAGAAACCTATTTCTTTCAAAAGAAAATTAAGATTGGTTTTATACCAGGACAATATTTTAGGACATTTAGAGTTAAAATTGCTAAAATAGTTCAAAAGAACAGTTCAGCGAAATTTCATATAGCATAGTTCTATATGGTCAAAGGGAACCTTCAGAGTCAAATTCTGACCTTCTTATGATTTAAGACAAGGTAGATTAGTACTAACCTAATCACTCAAATCTGGAACAGTAATTATCTCTTTAGACAATCTACACATTATAAATATCAACAAATTGATAAAAAATGTTTACACATAACAGTTGCTTACATTTTACAGGCTTGTTCAATTAATATTACACAACTTCAGATACCAAGACAGGATTTTTCGCTACTTTAAAAACCAGTGGGGCGTAGCCCGGTGGAACATACGAAATAAGAATATATTCATCGTATCAGTACAAAATTTCAGTATCATCGGTTGAATTGTTTATACGTGAAAGCAAAACACCCAAGCAAAGGCACTTTCACATTTATAATGTTACTAGGATACTAAATTATTAGTATTTCATGCATTTTTGCTTACCTTTTGCAACCATATGTAACTGAAGCTTAGTATGATTTATCCTGATTTTAACAATAAAAGTCTATTTTCCTGACAAAGAAAACAATACTGAAATTTTTTCATTATTGTTACTTTTTGTTATCTAATACAATAAATTACATTAACTCTACGTCTGTTTGGGTTTCAAATGCCGGTGTCTAGCAGTTATCCGCGGATGTACACGCAATTCCGCAGGCTTTTCACGTTTGAGCACTTCTGATTCGAGTGATATACATATGTATATTTCGTATATTTCCGACGCCAATGTTGAATTTGCCTTATTGTCAAGAAAATTTGTCAAAAGGTGTATATTTATGGCCATTGTAATTTACTCAGGTCTTAATATTTTTGTTCCATAGTTAATTTTGGCTTTTTTCCTGAAAGAGCAAATATGTATACACACACAGATCTGAGAAGTTTACTTCTGTCAAAAGACAACTAATGTGTCTTTTAATATATAGTGTATGAAAAACAAATTTTGTAAAAAAATCACTTCCTTAAAAACTTCTTTATTGAAAACATGACTTTTTCTTAATTTATTTGCAATTAAAAGATTGTGTCTCTCTAAATCATAAATCATTAAACTAATAATTTCCCCGGGTGTGGTCTATGATTGAAGAAATACTGTAAAATATTAAACTTTTATCCTCCTAACCTTCGAATTCAGGACTGATTACGCATTGCCTAAATATTTCATTTTAAATTCCAGTAATCCCTAGTGCAATTACAAAATATTTGCTTTATTTTTTATGTTTTCATAAATTTATCAAAACTGATTGAAAATTTTTGACTGAGGATAGACGTCAAACCGAAGCCGAAATGTTCCAAGAATTTAATTATGTCAACAATTTCTCTATTTAAGTTTTGCTCTAATGCGAATGGCCGCTATCTTGAAAAATCTTTATTGCTAAAGACTGGCAAACGAACTCATTCAATGCTATGTGCAAGTTCTTTTTTGTACCAAGTTTTAGTCTCTATGTGTAAAAAATTACGGTACGTATAGTGTTCAAAGCTCGAGTTATATTGCATAAGCCCGTACATACAAACATAAATATAAAAAGAAGCAGTTGGTAGTGACGGCATATAGATCCAAATTTTAAAAATTAGGGATTCCTTTTGCAACCGGAGCCATTACTCGTCTCATAAACGAGTCTCTAAAAAATGAAGTCTTCCCAAAATCTTGGAAATTAAGTATATGCGGCCTCCCCTAAACACTTCTGCACCAGCTGCTCTTGAACAATTAAGACCTATTTCCATGCTACTAGTTATCTTCAAGTTTTTGAAAAAGGTAGTTGTTCGATAGGTGGTAGATTTTGCAAACAGTGCTACAATATTCCCATTATTACAGTCAGATTTAAGAAAAAACCATATTACCTGCACTGCTTTTACCAACCTGCTGTATACTATATACTGTTCTGTGTACCTGTGTATATTCTGGCTGCAAAATGCAAGGGCACATATAGTTCACTAGTATTACTAGACTATTCTAAAACTTTTGATTCGGTGCAGCATGAGATGTTGTTTGCAAAAATGCACTACTGTGGTTTTAGTGATAACGTGGTCGATTGGATGAGGTCTTACTTGAATGACAGACTGCAGGTTAGCAGGCTGGGATGTGTATATAATGTCTGGACGGTTGCTGAGGACATGATCTGTTCCGCAAGGTAGTTGTCCGGGACCAATTCTGTACAACGTGTTCACATCTAATTTTCCAGTTTGTTTGCAGAGTTGCACTGTAAAGTTATATGCAGATGACTCCCAACTGCATATCTCTATTGCATCTTGACAGATGAAACAGCTTTTGGGTCAGCTGAACTCAGAACTAGAGGGAGTTGTCGAGTGGTCGGTTATCAATGGACTCTCAGTGTTGGCAGGCGCGCGGTTCTACATACCACGCCCCTTAGTAAAGACCCATAACTAGAGTAGCGAGAAGGTTATGCTGGGTGGAGGGAGTTTGGCAGTAGTGAAAAGATCAAAACTCTTGGGCTTGTGTTGGAAAGCAAACTCACTTTCACTGACCATGTCACGCACGCTATCCAGCGTGCCTTAGACAGGTTCAAGGCCCTTTACAGGTTTAAGAATCTACAACCTGAGACAGCAAAACTGCAGCTCATACAGTCACTGGTCATCAGTTTTTTACTAGCATCTCAAGAGATGAAAAAAACGAATACTCCTGTACAGTGCTATAACGGTTCAGTTTCAATCTTGGATGGTTCGCTCAGCTGGTTACCGAGAAACCTTAAATATACTACCTGTGGAAACCATATGCAGGATACTTACTAAATGTATGATTCACAAGGTTCATCCCCTCAAGAAGCCTCAGTACCTTAGTAAAAGATTGATATACCAGGAAAACAACGAAGCACCCCCATAATCGGGAGCTTTACTTTCCCAGAGTGGTAAGGGAGATCAGAAGAAAAAGTTTCTCGTTCTTTTGTCGACGGTGTACAATATGATATATTGTCGAATATTCGTGCTTCATCATTAAAATAAATAGCATCGGCCCGCTAGTGCAGCGATTGTATGTTATGCTATAATTGCCAAAACTATAACAATAAGTTAACAGAACTATATCACAATCAATGGCTTTACTATTCTATCAAAATAATTATCGAGCGTAGCTATTATTTCAAAAAAATTAAAACATAAATGTTAAATCTTCCACATATCATAACAACGTGTCTGAAATGACAGGTTGGACCAGCCAGCCGTCAAAGGGAACAATTTCCTCCTATATCAAACACACTGAGGCGGGCTTTTGAAAAAAAAGTTACAAAACTTTTAATGATGTTTCTAAATTTTAAATTTAAGATTTATGAACAATAATTTAATCACAGTTTATTCTTATAATAAATTATTCAAAATTATTACTTCTTTTATAAAAAATTACAATTAAATTTGCAAAAATAATCAAGCAACTTTTTCTACTTTTCCTATCATCGTCCTACTCTCAACAGAATAACACAAATTGTAAGAAGTTAAATATCACACATGTTTAAAAGTTGTATATAAAAGTTGTAAAACAATTGCTAAACGCGCATTCATACTTCTAAAAACTATGTACATTGTAAAAAAATTGGCATAATTGTATTTATGCGTACAAATAAATGTAACTTGATCAATTCCATTGTGATTTCCATTTACCTACTTCTCTATATCCATACAAAACATCTATCAAACAAATAAAATTAAAGTTTTATATTGAAAAATGCAACTATTCCATCAGTATTCTCTTATGACGTTGTCACGTTTAACTATCGTCAGTAAACCTACTTTACAGACAACCGGTTTTAAGATTTTATGTATGTGTTAGTATATTTATTGATTTATCTATTGTAAAAATTAAAAGTGTATTAACTAAACTCTTCTATAGTTTAGTTAAATACATTTTTATACTAAGGATTGTTGTTATAGTTTCTTTTAATGTAGACTTTTTAATTAAACTATTATCAAATATGACTAATAATTAAATTGAAAAATAAATTAAATGTGTTGATTTTATAAATTTATTGGTGTTTTAGAAATTGCAAGATTAGAGGTCTAGGGCTGTACATTAAATAAAAAATCTTTCATCTAAAAAACAATAAGACATATAGAAATTATGCAGAAATTACTGACAACTCCACTTAATAAAGTCTACCAACAACCCAACAATATAACTTCCTTAGACCAAACAGGAACAAACACTAAATACAAGTAATGGTCTCTCTAATTTATTTTACTATCTGTCTATGTATCATATTTGTTGTTTTATCATATTTTTAAACTATTCAACTAAATGTAACCAAACTATAGTTAACTCTTTATGTTGATAGTATCTGTAAATAAAAGGTGTTATCGAATTTGGCAAATAAATTTTAAAATGGGCTATTTACAAATTTTACATAAAATATCTTTTAAAGTAAGTAAAAGAGAAACAAACTATTTTTGGGATATATCATAACAAATAAAATGTTCAGTTTACTCCAGTTCACCTTCCGCCTGGTGCAGCGTCTGAAATCTGACGCTGTCACAGACTTAAATACTGGAATCTGGAGTCATGTTTCCTCTGAAGAAGCTCTAAATGAACTATTCACATCGTTTCGACATCGAGACACATAAACAATAAAATAGTGTGTAATCTAGGCGTATCGGTGTCTCATTTTCGTTGTCTCACCAGGTGCACAATTGAGTGCACTACAGTACTATGTTTTAGACACGATCCAAAAACACGGTAGAGCAATATAGTTTATGTACACACACCGTAGCTATGCTGATTGATCAACCCTTCCCAACTCTTCCCACCATATGTTACTCAATAACGAAATTTTTTTGTTAAATCAACTCTTCACCATAGCTACGTTATGTGTAAATAACACAGTAAGAGTGTGACAGTTTCAAAAATGGAACAAATAATAGCAGACAATGTCATTGGAATGAGTTGTTTGCATTAAATATGTGTGTTCAATTTTAGAATTTGATTGATTAGTTTTTAAATATGATTTTTCAATAAAACAACATACCTATAGACTGACAGTACATGAAACGAGAGAGCCCACTACTTGTATGTAATACGAATGTTGACTTCAGCTCCACTAACACCATCCGCTTAATAGTGCAGCGTCTGAAAACAGGACGCTGTCACAGACATGAATCTGGAGTCAAATTCAAAATCCGTAGAAATTCAAAAAGGTGGGTAAGGAAGAAGCTGAACACTGACTATTATGAACTAGGAAATGTTTGTTAATATTGTTCAAAACGCTTTTAAAATATTCGATCGTGACTGTATGGGGATTTGCAAATGACATACATATTCCTTTCTTAATATTGCATGCATTTGTAGCTCCAGTAGTCTTCAACATATTTTCATTAGCGCGTACAAACATCAATTAAAATATTATATTTCATAGTATATTAATATTATTGAAACAAAATTTGTCGAAGTCTATATACATCGACAAAGCATCTAATATGAAAATTAACTTAGAGTACTGGTACTGAAATATGTGGTCGTCCATAGATTGCTGGCAGGTTTGAGTGTTAAAATATCTGAACTCAGAAACTATTTAAGGTATATAAAGACTCTTATAACGCTGAAATTCTCGTGTATTCTTCTTTATTGTGACGTTAAAATAAACATTAAAACAATTTATTAAAAGTATACAAATCAATTCAACATCACTTAACATATAAACCTATCAACAGTTTTATGTAATATAACGAAGGCAAATTATTTCACTTTACTATTTGTTTAAATGTTTATTTGTGCGCATAACAGTATCGTAACCATAAAAGTACAATTTTAATGAAGTTGAAAATTTTGTGTGATATACTTTAAACATGGGGCCTTACACAACAGAATTTTACCAGACGAAACAAGCAAACTATTAACACTAAACATTGGAGTCTATACGCCAAAAAGTAAATGGAGCCCGTACAATGAGCGAATACTAAATCCATAAAATTAGAAACATCGATTAGGTAAAAATATTCGATCCACATTGAATGTGCTACCTATGCCCAGATAGAAGAGTATTACATTACAGTTTGACAATTTTAGATATTGTTTGCATTGTGTAGAAGTATATTTTACCAATGTTGAGATTCAAAATAGCCAAAAAGAGGTATTAAGTTTCCAACTTTGGGGTTTTAATGTGAATATTCAGTTTAAGTGGAATTCACCTTCCTCTCAGTGTGCCGTCTGGAATCTGACATTGGTCACAGTTCGTCAGAAGAGACCAAAAAGAAGCTCAAAAGGAATCATTTCGACACCAGTATCGACCTAGACTACAAAATATAGTGTAAGCTAGGTGAAGAGGGACTCTCATTGTCTCATCAAGTGCACGATGGAGTGCACTACAATGTGTTAGACACGATATCTAAGCAGGGAGGAGTAACAGTGTTTTCTATATACAACAACTCCAGATTCCAGGTGGTGAGTTTGTGACAGAGTCAAATTCCAAACGGTTCCCAAATAAGAAGGTGAATTTGGAGTTGAACTCAATCATATTGTATCAACCCTTTTTACTATAAGTTCGTTTGGGATTTGTTAGATAAAGCCGTTTTTAACTTTTTTACATATAGGTTATCCTTGACTTTTAACCTAAAATTAAAAAACATGTTTATAAAATGGGTTATAAGACTCACGTAGGAAAATATTGTAAATATAACGAACTGAAATTTTAAAAGTGACTTATACAATAGTCACCAAAATATGTCAACTGAAATGAACATTTTAAGTTCTTCATAACTAGCTACTTGAAACGAATTAAGATAAATGTATTTAATACTGAATCATCTATATTTGGCTAAACATTATCATGAAATAAATGAACGAGGATTGTTACCTACTAAAATAACCTACGGTTCCTAAGAGGAACTTAAATTATAATTTCTAAGTATATGAGAAGTATAAAATCAATATCTATCTACTCTATAATCTATATAACACATAATATTTTGAATCGTATTTTTTTTTAACATAGGAAGGTATGAATACTTACGAGTACATTTTTACATATGATGGAGGTTTTATTCTGAGTATGCAATTGTTGTATTCGCGTAGGTTATTTATTACATGAACGAAGATGTTATTCTGGTCCTGAACACAACACATCCCCTACCAATGCCGCCCTTTGTTATCTTATAACTTAGGACCTGACTTTTTGACATTTTTAGTAGACTTCAATCCCTGGAATCGTGAGTTAAGAATAAAAGAATTAAACTGTTAAGAATAAAATAGTTTTAAAATGTTATTTTATACTCAAAACTGCTAGAAAATATAAGATATTCCAAAAAGAAGTTTTAAAAATAGTCGTCATATTGGAAAATGGTCACTATATATAAATTGATATTTTATAACAGTCATTGAATATTATAGGTAAAGTTCCACATTTGAACTTTATTATTTTGATGGTTTTAAGATACTAATTGTGCCCAGTAGTGACGGATGAATTGAGAATTTGAATTGGGAGTTGAACAACATTTATATTGAAAGAAACAACCCTTCTCACAATAGCTTCGTTTAGTATGTTTTAGATACAGCAGTTTTTATTGCCTGAACTTAAATATTGACTGTATAGGCAATATTTAAGGTCATATAGGAAAATCAAAAATTCAATTTATGACGAGTGAAAATCTTTCCAATTATACGTATCTGGAAAATGTACATCTGCATCCAAATTCAGTGCTATTAAATTATCATAGTTTTGTCATGTTTGAAGGATTCTTACATGAGAGTCATAGGGAATTCCAAAATAAACAGAGAAATTTCCCATGTTATTTCTAAGGGAAGTTATTTATTAGATCAGTACAATCTCTGTACTGTATCCTACTTCACTGCTATAGCATAGATTTCCTCTAACATGAAAGCCACTCGGACCACTACTATGAACAACTATATGTTCGTCACCACATATGAGGTAAGATACGGTTATTGCAAAAAAAACTACTCGAAATCAATTCTTTCACGTTGGTCCATGTGAATCAAGAGCAATAACAATGAATTGGTTGTAGTTTGTGTATTCTTCTCCTGAAGGAGGATTTTCTGGAATACTGGTGTAAACGTGTAAGCATCCCACAGCAACTCTAAGATAACTTAGAGTGATTTTTAAACATTTAAATCCGTAGTCAATTTTGTTCCGTTACTTAAAGACGGGTTTTTAATTGCTTCCAAATTAATTATGATCCTCAAGCCAAATGCAAAAAAGTAATGTTTCCTCGCGTTTCTGAGGTGAGCTGTTTTGACCAAAAGAAAACTGCATATATTCAATTATTTATTATCTTTCTATATGGTTTTATATGCGAACCTTACAAAATAATTTTCTGGTCATATTCAAGCCCAATGCTTAAAACAATAGAGTGGAACTTCTTTGGGGGAATCAACTTTCATTTTTTGTTTAATATCTACAAAAATCGGTTCAGTAGTTAATGTAAAATAGGATTGAAGAAAGACATAAAAAGAACTGTATAACCTCCTTTTTTGGAGGTAGTAAAAAACAACTAAAATTTATACATTAAGATTTTAAACTTTCAAATTATAATATATTTAATCAACTGTCAAAAGCCAAGAATCTTCTATTGTACCAAAAAAATGTAAAATTCCGTCGAAAAATATTCCAAAGGACGAAGAGTGCCTGAGGATAAAAATAAGATGCCATCAACGATCGAACATTAAATAGAATAGTCTAGTCAGCTGCGTATAGGCAACAACTGTCTGGTGAAAGTTTTAATAATCCACAGTTTAAAACAAAGAAATGCGTTTAAGGACACATTGGAAGTTTCCCCGGTTTACTGCTGTAACACTTCAAGTTTAAACATACTTGTAATCTGTGACATCTTTAAAGGCAAGAACGTTTTGATATACCGAAATATACTTGTACTCTACATACATAAGAATTATTAAGAGTAAATATAGGCACATTTGCTCACAATATCTATGAGAAAGATCACGTTTAAGCATATGAGAATGTACAGGGTGAATAGACAGTATGAATCAACCACATCAATGTTTTAACGACCGAACATGGAAAAATTAAACTTAGTATACGTACATCTGTAGACTAAAAAACTGCCCTTTTCAGTTTAGTACCACAAGATTGCCCCGGCCTCCACAATACAAGATTTGAGGTCCAAATAAAAATTTTAACTTAAAATCCTCGTCAAGTTACACGCCGTTTTTAAGGGCCTGGGAAAATCAACAGTGAAACTTAGAGGTTGCTATCTCTAGCCAGTACAAAAGGGTGGTGAGAATTCAAATTTAAAATATTTTAAATAAAAAATAGTAATGAATACCAAGAAAAATTAGTGATTCACCACAAAAAGGTGGCGAGAATTCAAATTTTAAATATTTTAAATAAAAATAGTAATGAATACCAAGAAAAATTAGTGATTCACCACAAAATGGTGGTGAGAATTCAAATTTAAATATTTTAAATAAAAATAGTAATGAATACCAAGAAAAATTAGTGATTCACCACAAAACGGTGGTGGGAATTCAAATTTTAAATATTTTAAATAAACATAGTAATGAATACCAAGAAAAATTATTGATTCACCACAAAACGGTGGTGAGAATTCGAATTTTAAATATTTTTAAATAAAAATAGTAATGAATACCAAGAAAAATTAGTGATTCAACCACAAAACGGTGGTGAGAATTCAAATTTTAAATATTTTAAATAAAAATAGTAATGAATATCAAGAAAAATTAGTGAAAAAATTCCTTTCATCATTGTTTAACGGTGAGCAAAACCCAAATAATAACATTCCTAGTAAGCTTGGACCTGCCACGACAAACGGGGTTCTCTAGTCTTTTCAGCTATTTTTGACTTAAGGAAACATGTATCAGTATGTTGATGGTGTTTACTAAGAAAATAAGTGATTATTTATTTACTTATCTATTAGTTGTACAGTATGGAGTTGTACAGTATGAAATTATAAAGATCTTAATGTGCCTTGTTATGGAAATCTTATGGCGAGGTGAGTAATTTATACGATAACACTTTTTCCAAATCGCAACCGAATTTCAAAATCAGGAATATTTTGCTCTAAGCAATATGAAACATGTCAAAGCGATTCGGAAATGCAATGAAAAAATATTAATCGATTATTTTGTATTAGAAACGGAAAAAAATTGTGGAAGAAATAAACAAATATTTTATAGCGGGCCCGTAGTAGGTTCAGTAGCGGAACCTACTACTGAAGATGAAGTAATACCCCTACCAATAAACATTTATTCTCATAGAAACAATGAAAAATGCGCTGTAAGAAAGTGTAAGTTGTGGTCTCTATTTATACCATGATTTCAGGATATGCGCCTTTCGCTACAACATATCAGAATAAAACCATGGCAGAATTTAATGATAAGACTAAGATATACCAATTTCGTGATACTGTGGCTCCGGCACGTCACGGATCCGCTGGCTAGATCACAAAATTGAATTGACAAGAAGATTTAGTTCAATTTTCCATAAATTTATTTTATGGTATTATTTAACCAGTCCAGTAGTAGTAGAGATTTAATAGCATTTATAAGAATGTCACGTACATATGAATTTCACGCATTTATAAGAATGTCACGATACATTTTTCTTCTTCAATTTATTAACTGATGATGACTTTTCGTTTAAAATAAACGCCACAATTTTTAATACAGCTATCTTGAGTTCGGATACACTATGGATTTATCTCAACGCAAAATGCAAGACACAGTGGATTTTTAGGCGATAGTAATCATTCGAGGGCTTGATTGTTTTTATGTTTGGTCCCAAGATATCCCAAGAAAGAACTAACATATATATTTTAATTTTGCACGAAGCTTCCTTTCTATATGAGTAAAATCAAGGTCTCGGATGGTGCACGTCACTCCTTGGGATTTGGCTGAGCGTATGCATGCATTATTACATCAGACTATGCCTGTAGGAAAGCTTTAAGATGATCACTGGCTTTGGAAGCTTGCATTTGCAATGTCTTGCCACTCATAACAGGTGTTTACTTTAAACTTTAAAGTGAAAAGTCGGTTTCAAACTATTTGTTCCAGTATATGAATATTTTAAAAATAAACCTTGTTCTCCCCAGTCCTAGTGGTACTGAAAACGTGCTACTGAGAACAAAGAATCGTCGAATATTAATAGCTTAAATGTTTTTAGGCAAAATATATAGCAAAAAACTTAAGTGTATTACATTTTAACGCATATTTCTTATTTAAATTTCTCAAATGCTGTCTTACCTGAAAATTTTTAACCAAGTGTAGTTGTGCTAATTTGTAAAGAAACTCATCGTTCAAAATTTACGATCAGACTTTTGTCAGTTTGTCAAAAGGCTTATGAAATTGTGAAAGTTTGTCTCGTTAAATATTTAGATTCAATAAATTTTCCGAGTGAAAATGAATGTGAATTGTACTGGGAAATATACTAGAGATTCCTTACTCAAAGTTACAAACATGTAATTTGTAATAACGGAAAGAAAACTTTCGGTTTAGTTGTAGATTTCCAGAAAGCTTTTGATTTAGTGAAGGATACAATTCATTAAGCAAATTGGAAAAAATCGGAGTCAGAGTTTAATTTGTATAGAATTGTTTTAATTGGTAGAGAACAGCAAGTAAATATAAATAATGTTTTAATTTCACCTCTTACTGTGACAGCGGATGACCACAGGGCTCGGGTAGAGTGTCTGCAAACAATATTTTTAATTTTTATTAATGACTTGCTAAAAAAAAAGATTGTTTGGTATCCCAAGCGTTTTTGCTCACGACGACGCCCTTTTTATTCAGGAAAAAACACTCATCTACTGTGAATATAGATTTCATAAGATTTAGATATTGTTAAAAGCTGATGTTTTGAGAACAGAACTAAGACCAATGCAAATAACCAACTATACGAATTTTATTGTAAAAGTTTCACATTTGAAAAAGATTTAAAACTTCACACACTGAATTGCCATGAAGGAGACTGTAAACTGTCCTAAAATTGAAAAAGTATGCCAGTATCAATATCTCGGCATTTTACTAGATATTAAGTATACATAGGAAAAAATACAACCACAGTTCTTGGAAACAAATTAACGTTTCCCATTAAATGTTATTATCTTTAAACTATATTTTGTAACGAACACCTAATGAAGTTTTTATATTACGCATTGATACATTCTAGATTACAATATGCTATTATCATTAGGGGATCTTTTG
>NW_025780984.1:0-44193 GCF_021130785.1 Homalodisca vitripennis | reverse complement strand
AGAAATGTATAATCACTATGACTGTAAACTATAACTGTCGTTTAACTGATGAAATATAAATTAATGCGAGAGGACAAACATATTGAATTAAGCTTTTCATTCAGAGAAATGTTTTACTAAGAGCTGCTTTGACTGAGATAGTATATATCACAGAAAAATCTAGTTTATTTCCATCCTTTTATGACACATATTGAGGATACTCAGGACTTAAAATATATCCATGAGATTTTAGTTCGTGTAAAGTACATTTTATTTAAATGTTTTTTTAATTAATAACATCCGATTTAGATAAACTTTACTTCACCCAAACTGTGGATTTATATGAAAACACTGACTGGTTTTTCACAGCCTAATTACGCAACAGTATTAAATATAGTTGTATTATTACTCAAAATAACATTACGAGGGCTTTGACATTGCTTATAATATAAGTAAAATAATTTATAAACCAATTAATATTATTAAAACTGCTCGAGTTTTGACGTATTACAAAACATCAAAGCTCCTAAAAAAAGTTTGTACCGTACTATTACGCTATTAATTTTGATTGTCTTAGTCTTCAAAACATTGGTTTACCAATATATGTTCGTAGATATTTAGACATATTATTTAAGTTTAAATTTAAATGCATTAAAACTAGTCATTTGTTTATCCAAAGATGGTTATTACAGGAAATTATAAAAAAATATAAATATCATAATATCAACATACCGTGCAATACGCATATGGCCACCTTCTCTGATGCGTAAATACCTTCTTTAATGTGTAGGGGAGTGTTTTTGGTTATGTGCAGTTACGTATTTCACTTGGGATCGTCCTTTACTAGTCTCGAATTTGAGTTTGTTGTACCTTTTAGGATATTTTAGAATTATGACGTACATTATAGTGTTGTGTCACCTGTCATTATTTCGTTATTTAATTTTTTTTATAATATTATTATTTTGTATTTAACAGGAGTATACGGCATATCGATTATTCATATGAGCCGAACCAGTGCAATCATATTTTGCAATATACAAAAAATCCTTCGAGTAATCAATAGCGTGTTTTAAAATGTACAATTACATTCATTTAACTTATTATTAAAATTTCATTTCATCATGACAGTGACTGAACCCGGATTGCTTATAATTTATTCAAAAACAATTTGTCATAATTAATTTGCCTACTTCACCCTTAGCACACTAACAACTCCAAGTCTCCTTGTTATCGTTGTTGGAATTGCAAATTCATAATACCATAAATTAATATAACTTGAATTTCCACATCATCGATATTTATGTTTTAAAACATAGCGCAAGTAAGTTTAGTTAAATCTACAGAAGATCATAGAGTTAGAATGTCACTGTCACTGTTACTCTGAAAACAGCGCAAGGGTCTTACAGGACTAGTTACAATTTTATAAGCTTCTTTTTCCAAGAGAACAAAAGAACTAAAACATGATTAGACGCTTATAACTGATAAATTCTATAGAAATCCATTCTATAGTTTTGTAAATGTAACATGTAAATGTCAGAGATTTTCGTGATAATAACTATTTATTGCGTTGGTATTCACACACAAATACATCCAATGCCACCAAAAAACTCTCTTTATACTTCCCTACATACAATACAAGCACGTATAATTGATCGTTTTTGTAACAAAATCTAATGGAAACTCCTCTCTCCTTGATTGACTCATAGCTGTAGATGGCTGTGAAGGAAAAACTCGTGACCTACCGGAGATGGATGAGACAGATTTATAGTATAGAAGACAAACGTGGTGACAATTTGTTTGCCTTTTCTTCTTCATCGCACGAAAAATCGCCAATGATGTAATAAAACATTCTAACTGTGGAAAAAAAGTTAATCTATCACGATATACATCGTGTTCCTGGAGTGAGCTAATAGGTTTACCTACGGATAGCTTAAAAAAGTGTTAATTGTAATATATCTAATATAATATGTAAATTATTTCATTTAAAAACAATTTAAGAATTTTTGTTTTTAAGGGCACATCGTGGCGAAGCAACTTCAAATATCATCTAGCAATCCTTTGGGAAATTAGTCAATCCTACATACGGTCAATAGGGAAGGTTGTTTCAAATGTACATATTATGTAAATATGCTGTTTGAGACGGCTTTTAATGTTTGTTTATACTGGTTAAAAAATAGAATAAAATTAAAATAATGTTATAAAAATTTGAGTGCTTATTTACCAAATTTCTTGAAAGTCTCTTTAGTATAAAAAAGAATATGTTAGCGAAGATATATTCGTAATTTCTGATTTCATCGTTATGTTAAACTGGGACAATTTACATTCAAAATTTAACATATAAAAAACGTACGTTCTTCGTATATATATATATATATATATATATATATATATATCTATAAATATATATATATATGTGTGTGTGTGTGTGTGTGTGTGTGTGTGTGTGTGTGTGTGTGTAATAATTTTAAACATAAAAAATCTGTAGTATTTGTAGAAAAAATACAAGAAAAGTTTTTACAAGTAAGGTGTGGTAAACCTACATTTAAATATAAAATGTTTTTATTTGATTAAATTGAATGCGTATCAATTATACGTATTTCTAACATAAAAAGTTACAATTATCTTTATTTTGTTTAAAGTTTTTCATCGTCAAATGCAGTACGAAACACTTATCAGTCATGCCTGAATTGAAGATGCAAATTGTTAAATATCGCAATATGAACTTTCCATATTGACAAAAGCTCGATAAAACAACTTGTTCTAAATATACCATTCGAATTCCAAAGAGAGCTCGACAATCTCATTCATATCGGGTTAAATGGATCAATCAGCTCGCCTACACATTCCACACTCAGGCCACTTCATCCCTCGAAATGTAAAGGAATCCTATTTTTATTTATTAAGGTTCCAACTCGCAATTCTGTTGCGTGTTGTGAGCATAATATATGGCAATATAAATGTCAGTTTATTTTGCTTGAGAAATCATAATTCTATTATAAAAGGCAAATAAATACTTAAAAATTAATTCATCTTTTATATTTTTACTACATTTGGATAGTTCATATTTTTAAACTATACCACTAAATTATTTTAAAACTAAAATTTGTGACAACCCTCAATTACTGACATGTGACAATTGTGATAAAAGTTCTCCTAAAACACGTAGCAATACGTCACGCTACATGTTACGACTTCGCTGATGTTGTATTAAAAATTAAATCTCTGTAGCTCATTTTGTACTCTACTTGTGTAATACAATGTTGCGATATCAAATAATTATACTTCATTTTGTTAATATAACAGCAGGGTTCATTTAACTACTTTTATCCAAAACAAACAACGTGTGAAAATATTTTGTTATAATATATTTAAATATATTTTTAAAATATAGTTTAAGATAATGGAGGTTATAAAAACATATTAAAATTTTCTAGAGAACCGAATAATACACTGTTATCTTTGTAATATAATCGTTTAAAAAAAATATCTACTCGCCTACAAACTAGTAAATTGGAGATAATATGTTTTAGCAGTATTTATTCATACAATTCTTTTTCGCTGGTATACTTTCGTAAGTTCTTTGTTATTACCCATTTTTTATTGCATGTTTGGTAATAGCAGTAAGTGGTATATTTACAACATATATTTAGTTTTTAAAGTAAACGTAATGCTTTATTAGACAGCAAATAATTAAATGTAACGCTTTCTATCGAGTTTACGTAAAGAAATATGGTCGTTAAAAATGAAATTTAATTGTTTACTTTTATTCATTTATTGTAATTAAATCCTAAATAATAGAGTGAAGTACTAAATATACTTTAGTTAAAAGGGTAATTTACTATTATTTTATGAAATTTAGTACAAAGCCATTTTATGCTCCATATTAAATTCTGTCTTGTCTTCATATTACTTATATAACTGTTACGAATATTTAAATTTTTTTTTTTTTGAATATACATGAACATGTGGGATGTTACCTTTATATAATATAAAACAGTTTAAATGTAAAGAAATTAGAAAACTATTAAAAAGTTAAGAATCGACGTGAAATAATTCCTGATGCGGGCATATTTTCCCGGTGGCATGGTCAGTGAACATATAAGTCACACAGCCAGTGCTTTTGAGAGGTTTGATTTATGGAGTTTGTATCTACTGGGGAACACATTGACACGAGAGTAATATATCGCGGCGTGTCAACTCACACGTACGACCATACACATATACACACGTACATGTCTATACACAAAAACCGTAACACTTGTAACTTGATAACTGATTTAAAATGTTTAATATAAATTAAATACTGACGATGCAACCAGTAATTATAAAAGACAATTGACACTTTCAAACGATTTTATTTATTTAATTAATGTCCACATAATTATGCAATGTGACTACAAATAGGAGATTTTTTGAGTTAGTATATTATACAGTATTTTGTGAGATATTATTCACGAATGTAGTTATCTGGATATAGTGTATTTTAACGAGGCTTTCAATGTAAATAAATGGATCACTGATCTTATTCTACGTATTGACTAATTTTCTTTCTTAAACCTACGACTAAAGCTCCAATACATCACCATGAAAGATCCATTTTTTCAGAACATACACATATACAGATCATATTGTATCCAGTATTCGTAGCTTTATAACGCATCTAATAATTACTTACTCAACAGGAAGTCATCTGTCAATAAAATTTATTTGTAAAAAATAACAATTAATACACAAAATAATGTTAAAATAGCAGTCCTATATTTAATACAGTGAGGTTATCGAAGATATCGCAACGTGAAAACATAACTTTAACCTATTTTGAATTCTGTTATTCCAAATAATTAGTGAGTAGGAAGAAAAAGTCGTATGCAAGTATACAAGGTAAGAGTATGCCAAATGATGTAAAAATACACTATATAAAACCTATTTGGGAAAAAGGAGGGACGGATTTTCGTTTTACCCTTATTCTGCTTGTCTTTTTTGGCCAATGGCCTGTGCTACATTCTTATCAAACAAAAAAAAAGAGTGGGGGAAGTAAAAAAATAATACTGATTTATATCTACGCTATCTTTAACTCCAACTTCTAATCCAACTATACAGACTTCTCGGCCACTGTAATTTCCACGTCCCTATAGTGTTGAAATATGTTATTTGTTACTTCTGCCTAAAATATTTTATCATATATGATAATTAAGGTAATAAGGTACTATGCAGAAATTTAACAGCCATTAACATGACACGTAATGGGTGGGTGTGAAAATCTGTCGCGTGACAGGCTTCACTGTGTATGTGTTCTTAATCGTACTCTTGCTTATTTCTTTAGTCTATAAAAGTCATTATATCAAATTTTAAAAAATTATAAGAGTGTACTCAGTTTATATACAACTTTGTCCATCTTGCGATTTTTTTACTCTCATCGTGGTTATCCATATAATGAATGTAAAACTGTTCACTAACGCTCAGTCAAATCCATTGAATTGAAATAAATCGTTATCGAACTCGATGTTACGTACTATAGCTTCATGAAAATTTCTAATCAATGGTCAAATCGTTCTTGGGATGTTACGCATCAACTTCCTACTGTACTGATAATACTGTAATATGTTTC
This sequence comes from Homalodisca vitripennis, assembly GCF_021130785.1. Classification (NCBI taxonomy): domain Eukaryota; kingdom Metazoa; phylum Arthropoda; class Insecta; order Hemiptera; family Cicadellidae; genus Homalodisca; species Homalodisca vitripennis. Next base: position 38,606 of record NW_025780984.1, on the reverse strand, counting down.
AAGTCTCGGGAAACCTAGGGGCGTTCTATCAAGATTTACACAAATTATTATTCAGACAGAAAAACTTTCATTTGACCTTTTGACTTAAAATCAATAGGGCTCTTCTATGGACCAAGAGAAACATATCATTCCAAGTTGAAAGTCACTAAGAAATTTCTACCAAGAGTTATCTACAAACCACTAGGTAGACGGACGAACTGTCCTTTGATCTTTTTTCAAAAATAAATATTGCCCTTATATATTAATTGATCTTACAGAAGGACGGAAAACGACAATAAAGAAATGCTGTCTGATCCTTAGATATTACGTCGCCTGTTGCAGTCCACATCCATTCGTGGTACTGTCATTAGTTGTAGTCGTGGCATAAACATTATTTAGATAGTTATAAAAATTCATTTATAACGTCAATTTAAAGACAAATTAAACACACTGTAAAAAGTAATTTGTAAATATATTATATTACACAAGATTCTTCTAGTGACTGATTAGTTTAATATACGGCAAAAGCAGTACTCAAATATACAGCTAACAAATCAAGTGTAAAGTTCCTATTAAAATAACTGAACAAATTTATTAAAAAGTCACAGTACTTATAGAACGAACTTTAGATTTAAACATACATAATATATTTGTATACTCGTACTGTATAATGTTTATTTTAAAAACTTTATATTATTTTATGTTTTATGTATAATATAAATTGATACCAAATTATTATTAAATGTACAATAACTAATAGCCAAAAATGGAGAGAAATGAATAGCCTTTGTATACATAACTTTGAATGTATGTATAAAATAACTCATTCACATAGGAACTTTATTTACAAACATTACAGTTCAGGTAAATAATATTTAAAATATAATACGATTCTTTAGATATTTCCCCATGCGTACGTACCAAAAGTAAATACAGCTATTAGGATATGAGAACTGTAATGAAGGCACCTCGGGGAAGGTACGTAATGGTGTTATATAACGAGATATTTTATTTCTAGTAATTACGAGTATAGCGTTAATGGATGGATGTGGGCACATGCAAATGTTTACTTCCTCTAGTTATATAGTTATTTCAAACAGTTTTTAATAGGTTAATTAACGCTCAAAGTAAATCAAAGTTATTATTATAACTATCAAAATTAAACGTCAAATATTGTATTATTTTCCAAAATATTTAACTTGTGAGTATTATAATTAAAACTACAATTATACTTATTTTTCCATCTGGTCAGTAATATGGAAATTTAAACGCTCAGATAATTTTCTTGTTGAAAGTGTTATGCTTTTAACAGTCTAGAACATAAGCTTCTTTACAGTTAACCGTATTAAATTGAAACCTAGTACTATGTGGCTCTGTTTAATAGGACGTTACAATAACAGAACCCCCTATTACAAATAATAATAGAAATTACAGCAATAAGTTTTATTGATTTTAATCTCTTATTTTCGTAACGATTTAGAGCCCTAATACTTAAAGTTAACTGAATTACCAAATAATCTTAAAGTATGGGCTAGCCTAAACTCGGCAGGGATCACTTCTGACTGGTTTATACATTAAATGTGGGCAACCTTACGGATGTCCAGGAGTGGCACATCTTAAATAACCAGAAATTTTAAGATTATGGGGTGCAAGGGTAGTTCGATAGGTCTATTCTACTGCTGGAGATGAGTGTTGGATTGTCGGGATTCGTTCTCTACGTATCGGAGGTTCTTGCTAGCCTCAACAAGGGTGTGCCCCCTCCCTGCCAGCTTTTACTGGAGAGGCTGGTTTAGAGCTAGTCTCCCCTTCTTCTGGGGGGACTAGACTTTGAGATTAGTGATTTAATGCTTCTTCATGGATCTCGATAGGAAGGGGTCCCTAACATACAACATATTTTAGATGTGATCAATATCAACTCAAAAATGTATAAATAACATTTTTTTTCAATCGGAAAACCTTTTTTTATATATTTCCTATTTTTTCATCGTAATATTAAATCATGTGGTTTGTTTCAATGTATGATAAACCAACATATTTAAAGGTAAGATTGCATTATTATTTGTAACAAACACAAGTCGCAAATGACATATTTTAAAGGCAAGTACTAAATTTATTTGTGGTAAGTCTCTGAAATTGTCAAAAAAAATTAATATTTGAAAATTAATACAGAATCATGCAAGGGAATAGCTTACACATTGCAGATAAATCCTATATATCAGCCCATACTAGAGTACAATCTTGTCAGTATATACCCCCGAGAGTGGTTACAGGTCCATAGGTATGCCCCAAACCTTGTATAGTAAACCCCAAGGCCTTAGTCACAACCACGCTGGATTGTATCAATATAGATACAACACGGACAATCCTCACAACCAGATATCTCCCTGTTACAAGCTGTACACGACATAGTGATTTGTGTTGCTGCAGCCAGTTTGTATCACCACAGCAATATATTATTGTGATTAGTGGTCGATTCTCACAAATTTAAATCCTATTTACCTTGTTTTAAGGCTTATGTGATACTGGATTTTGAACTATTTATAATTATATGATTAAACTTTTCATCTCAGTTTCAAGTTTGATACTAACAGTGAACGAATAGGATTTCGGATATTCGCCATTGTTTTGTAGTACAGAATGGATAATACGTCGTTTACAAAATTGTAAATCTATACTATCATTCAGGTAAGAAAATATTGCATAAACAAATAAATAAAAATATCCTATTTTCTTATGTGCAAGTATGACATTTCATTAGTGCTATTGACTTCTTGTGTAATACAGTATGTACCATACAAACGTGGTATGTTTCCGAAATTCTATTACCATTTCTAACTGTTACTGTGAAACTTACTAGGAATATAGTTAGGATTACTTGGAAGGAAAGATTGCATGATGTTGATTTCATTTCTCAATAAGTGTTATGATTTGGTTTGCAATTCGAATTTAAGCTATTAAATTCAACGGTTTAATTGGTTGTATTGTACTCAAATTTGTCAATATTAAATTATTTTTCTTGCCTTATTAAATTTGTTTCTATACAGGGGTTATTTATGAATTACCACTTTTATATTATAAATAAATTTTGCAGATAACTGCACTAGTTTAAACTGTAGTAGTGATTAATTTTTGGGGCGTTTGTTACCGTATTTAATACAATATTAAACACAAATACCCACAGTATCATTAAACAAATTTAATGTTTTTATGAGCTATTCAGAGGTATAGTGACTGAATAAAATTTTTATATATTTTAAGGAATGAAATATAAAGGTTTATACCGTCCGTTGCTTAATCGTTGCTTTAAGCCTTTACCATGCTGAAAATGAAAAGCAAAAACATGATATGTAGTAAAAAACAATGAGTATAATATATGATAAAACTCAAGGTTGAAAAACAGTTTAAAGACGTATTTTCATTCTGTAGTTTGCACCACAGCCATAAGTACAATAGTAAGTTTTAACAATAGCAATTAAAACAAGTAGAGTTACTACATAAAACGATTTCGTTTTTCCTTCGTCAAAGTAAAAAATCATAACAATAAGGAGGGGTATAAGAAGGACGTTTTCTGAGACCTAAGACAGTATACACATTACAACAATTTTCTTCTTTTAATGTGAATTGTCATGTCGATATTTTGCTGTTACATCTAACAAAACCAGCTCAAATAATGTTACATACATGCTACGTACAAACCATGTCACTATACTCCCCCAGGGATTGTAGTGACATGTCCTAGGACATGGCCTGAACTTTGTATAATATCCAAAATGGAACGACTATGCCTATGTCTCCATTAAAGAGAATACTGTCATTCGTTTCGATTGGTATCTTATCGCTGCAAATCTTTTTTAAAAGTGTCCAAATCTTCCAGTTGATCGTCACAGAATCTGTTACGACTTCTTGGAGCCTTACAATGGAACAGAATTAAGTTTGTTGTAATGTTACGTGTATAACCTAAACATCCTTATTTTTAAACAATTAAGTTTTCAAACGATCGATTTAATTTTCGTCCACTTTCCGTCAGCCTACTTGTAATACTCTCAAAAATTTGTTTACTGCAAGACACAGATTTTCATTGTCACTGTTATTCAAATCACTTTTAGTGAATAAATATTTAATAACAGAAAAATTTTACTGTGAAGCAATACTCTCGCTACGCAAAACATTAATAAACTCTCTTTTAAAAATTGGCGTATTTTTGGAAAAAAATATTATTCAAAACCATTGGGCAGATGTACACTGTTTATTTTCCGAAATTTGGTACAATTTATTTACGAGCCATTTTTACAATTTAATCTAGAAAATTTACCGGTGTTGGGATCACAGGTTTACTGGCCAATAAAAAAAGAATACGCTGTAACTTGTGTTCCGGACGTTTAGAAATTCATAATCAAATTAGGTACTAATATTATAATTGTGAAAATACCAACTTGAAAATGCCCCAGAAACTGGGCCAGCAACATGCACTTAACATGCACTTAACCTCTGTATCCATATCGTCCTAACCTATTGGCATGTATGATGATTTTCTTAAACAGAATAAGAAGAAAACGCTGGTACAATAGAAGGACGGAAATAGTAGTAAAGAGTTCATGTTTAATTTTAACCTACGCCATCAAAAAATTAGATCCAGAGTCCGAAGCCTTAGACAATGAAGCCACCATAACACTATATATTTTCTATTTTTCAATATTCATTAACAAAAATAATTTTAATATATGCAACTACGACGTGCTAAAAAAAACTTGGAGAAATGTTTCTTTACGTGATAATTCTTCCAAGCTAAGTTACTTTGGTTTAGTAGTAATTTTATTATTTTGCAGGATTATGTCCAAGTACTAGTTGTAAAGGAAACAGGATTTTTCCGGACATTTGCCATCGTTAAGTGAAACAAGAAAACAGTAAACACTACGTTTCGAGATCTGCAATCTGATCTCTTCTTCAGGTAAAGAACTAACCTAATACATAATTACAAACTAGGTTAAAATAAACAAATCTTACTAAAGCGTTGTGGCACGCCTAAGTCAGGAATCACAATCTACATGTTGTATGTCAACTTCACTAACACTAAAGACATGCACTTAATACAAAAACTATACAAAACACTAATCATTAAAACTAAAACTACGGAATACAGGTCACAATACGTCTTCACTCGTCTACTAACCATCTACGCCTGACCAGAGGGACTAGCCAATGGTACTCGTGACGGCTGGCTAAAACAAGATGGCGGAAATACAAGGGAAGGGGAACAGGAATGGGAAATCCTGAATGAAGCGGAAATATCAGTATTATCCAAGGGTTTAAACTTTTCTGTGGCACAAAAATCGGTAAAGGCACTGGATTTCGTAACTGGAATTGAGTCGGCTGTTTCACAGTTACCTGAGGAACAGGGTGACCGGTTTCGCTGTGAGGCCAGTCTTTTACTCAGAAAAATTCCTCCCATAAAACCCAATTTGACAATAGAGGAGAAAAAAGGCCAGGTCGATCCTTGGGAAAGACGACACGGTCAAAATATTACCTGCCGACAAAGGCAACGCTACTGTGGTACTTGACTCGGTAGCGTATAAAGAAAAGATTGCGGAAACTTTAAATACTGGCAAATATACAGTTTTAAATAAAGACCCGACTGATTCATTTGAACGTAAAGTAGCAAACACCTTAAGAAAACATAAAGAATTTTTTTCAGATAAATTTAGATCTAAATTAACTCCTCACCACTCCAAAATCCCCCATATGTATGGCCTTCCCAAAATCCACAAACCTACCATCCCTCTCCGGCCCATCATTAGTTTCTCGTGATTCACCTTGCAGGGAATTGTCTAAAGTCCTCTTGGACATCTTAACACCATTGGTAGGAAAAACTGACTCTTTCATCAAAAATTCCAGGGATTTCGTAGAGAAGTCAAAATCCCTAAAGTTGACTGAAACTGACAAACTGGTAAGTTTTGATGTCGAAAGTCTATTTACAAATGTACCAGTTCCAGAAACTCTCGGAATTATTAAATCACGTCTCAAAGAAGACCAAACATTGAAGGATAGAACTAAACTTCCCGTGCCAGTAATTATGGAACTGTTAGAACTATGCACTCAATGCAATTATTTTGAGTTAGAGGGTAAAATTTACCGTCAAGATGAGGGGATGGCAATGGTTCTCCACTGTCTCCTATTTTCGCCAATATCTTTATGGAGGAATTTGAGCGAAAAGCTTTGGCTTCAGCTCAGTTCAAACCGAAGATTTGGTGGAGGTATGTGGATGATACCTTTGTTATTTTTTCTCATGGAGACATTAAATTAAATAATTTTTTGAATCACATTAATAGTATTTCTCCTTCCATCCGCCCTCACAATGGAAGTGGAAGTCCAAAACAAGCTTCCCTTTTTGGATGTGTGTGTATTAAGAGATAGGGATGTCCTTAAGACAACTGTTTTTCGAAAGATAACACACACAGGAAAATATTTAAATTATCAATCCAACCATCAAAAAATCTGTCAAAGAAGGAGTAGCCTACTCGTTGTTTGATAGAGCAAAGAGCTTGTGCTCAGATAAAGATGGACTAAAAGAAGAATTTAAGAAAATTGAATCGGATCTCAGAAGCAATGGATACCCTCAATTAGTAATTAATAAGTGCAAACGAACCAGAAGAATCATTCCTGAGTCAGAAAAACAGAATTGTGATAAATTTGCGTTTATGTCAATCCCTTATGTGCCGGGATTATCGGAGAAAATTAGAAGAGTAGGTAGAAAGTACAACATTAGAACCGCGTTTAAAACACACAACACTCTTAGACAAAGTCTCATAAAAACAAAACCAAAAAATGGCACACAGGATTCCAAAAACTGTGTTTACAGTATAAAATGTAGCTGCAATAGGGAATACATAGGCGAGACAAAAAGACCACTAAACATAAGGATAAAAGAACACAAAGAAAACACGAGAAAGGGTTTCACAGAAAAAGTCAAAAATTGCACACCATTGTTGGTCCGAAGACCATCATATGAATTGGGATGAAGCCCACATAATACATCGGGAACCACATTTCTTCAAAAGGAAATTAATTGAGGCAACATACATTAAATTGGCAGAACCAACCAATCAGTCAACCATCAGTCGAGATTAGGCCGCTTTGGTTGCCAATTCTAAAAAATGAACTAAAGAGAAAACCAAAAGTATCAAACGGATCGGACATGTGTAATAAACCACTGCGGAGTCACAATATGGTTTTAAGAAGTTCATCTCGCATGAACCAATAATAACGAAAGGGCCCATTCCTGTTCCCCTTCCCTTGTATTTCCGCCATCTTGTTTTAGCCAGCCGTCACGAGTACCATTGGCTAGTCCCTCTGGTCAGTCGTAGATGGTTAGTAGACGAGTGAAGACGTATTGTGACCTGTATTCCGTAGTTTAGTTTTAATGATTAGTGTTTTGTATAGTTTTGTATTAAGTGCATGTCTTTAGTGTTAGTGAAGTTGACATACAACATGTAGGTTGTGATTCCTGACTTAGGCGTGCCACAACGCTTTAGTAAGATTTGTTTATTTTAACCTAGTTTGTAATTATGTATTAGGTTAGTTCTTTACCTGAAGAAGAGATCAGATTGCAGATCTCGAAACGTAGTGTTACTGTTTTCTTGTTTCACTTAACGATGGCAAATGTCCGGAAAAATCCTGTTTCCTTCACAATCCTTCCATCGTCAAAAATAACCTTCATACTAGTTGTACACTTCATAAGTAATAATAAATGACTAGGTAAGTATGCTTCCATTGTTATATACTTTATTATAATATTAATTGAAATTGTTTTAATAGCTTTTTTATTACCACGATACGGAAAGATACATCAAGGATCTTCATTTGTATGATATCCTTAATGTTTTTCTGTTTCAAAATTTGAAACCGATAGTATGTATCCTTTTCCTAGATATCATGTTTTTGTATTTTCGTTCTAAAAATATGTGTCTGTAATGGTTTTAGTGGCTGTTTGCATGTGTGCGTTTATTGGCAAGAATCTTGGGACACAAAGTCAATATGTGAACGTAGCCTTAAGATAGTAAGTAATTAGTTAAATCCTAATTGAAGTACTTTATTTAAAAACTCTATAGGTGTAAGTGTAGTAAAAATGAAAACAAGAGTGTTATTTGACGCATATTGTAGGTTGAAATCTCGTCAGCCAACACTTTGGATGAAGTCATATATCATAACGAATGTATGTAAATGAGGGAAACTCATCAATATAAAAACATATTCTATGACAACACCAAAGGGTAAATAGGTATTAAATGCTTTACTTTCATTTAACGCAATTATAGTGTAAATTTTATATAGCTATTCCTATGATTCCTTAATTTTGTTTCATCAATTTAGAATTTAAATTATAACATTTAATAAAACTGCTGTATTTTACATTATAAATGTACACAGCTTTAGACACTATAATAATAAACATCAATTTTTACCGCAATTACATGGACATAACTTGCAAATAATAATACGCATATTACAGTAGTTAGTAACGTTGTAACGGGTCACGCATCTTGGGCTTCACTTTTGACATGGGGATATAGTTTAAAACTGCGTCCATAATTTGGAACGAATGAATTGGTATGAATGCTATCGTCTGTTATTACTACTGTTTTACATATTATTTAAATTAAAATATTTTCTTCTTAGAATGTATAGACTGAATATAAATTATAATATTTTTCGTATTAATACATCACTGTATTTGTTGTACTTAATTAACCCTCAAATACTAAACTATGGGGATATAAAGTGAAAGATTAATAGATTTGAGACAAGTTGTTATTATTTAATACTGTAAAATTACACTTTAGCTGTTTAGCAATTTCTTGCGAAGAGCAGATTTTGATAGTAAAAAGTTGAACAAAAATTCATAATTCATGCTTTTTAATTTACCTAAATTTTACTAAGAGTTTTTACAACTATCTTGTAAAAATATACAAGATAAAATCACCGAAACAATAAGAAAAGTAGTATGAACTTGTACGCTATAAACAATCCAGACAGTAAAAGTATCCGCACAATCACAGTAAATCCAAAAACTTATAATACTACCAAGTTTGTAGAGTAAGGGGCTGTGAATTATCCCAGCTATCTCGCGGTCTACTTGGCATGCTGCTGCAGTAATGTCGTATGTCTCTGTAGCGCTACTATATTGTTTGCGTACGTGTCGCTTTAACGTTCTCACTATAATATTATGAATAGCTGTAAATATAGCTTTATTAGTGTTGAGTTATTATAAAAATCATTATATTTATAGACAATTTAATATAATTAACAATATTGTTGCATTCTACTATATTGTACTAAAACTGCCACCTGGACAATTGGTGCATTTTTAAAACTTACTGATATTATTTTCATGATAAAATAAAATAATAAACATAATAATAATAATAATAATATAATAATAATAATAATATAATAATTATAATAATATATATAATAATATTTCTATTTCTTTTATGATAAATAGAATAGGCGAAAATATCAGATGAGCGTATCATGAGACACTGCTTCAACAGTTAGTAAGGTTTGTTGTGTTTGATGTCTGTTACACAAATGGCTCACGCCTTATTTTCGAAATAGAACACCGTATTTTAAGATCAAAAAGGCCTATTCGAGTGAAGAAAAAATTACTGATGGTGTACAAAATCTTAATTACAAAAATTTAAATACGACACAACCCTCTGAATCAAGTTACATAAGCTGATATTAATAAAAGTGTTGCCTAAAAAACGTATTTCTAAATTTAAACCGTTAATAATAATAATAATAATATAATAATAATAATAATATAATAATATAATAATATATATAATAATATTTCTATTTCTTTTATGATAAATAGAATAGGCGAAAATATCAGATGAGCGTATCATGAGACACTGCTTCAACAGTTAGTAAGGTTTGTTGTGTTTGATGTCTGTTACACAAATGGCTCACGCCTTATTTTCGAAATAGAACACCGTATTTTAAGATCAAAAAGGCCTATTCGAGTGAAGAAAAAATTACTGATGGTGTACCAAAAATCTTAATTACAAAAATTTAAATACGACACAACCCTCTGAATCAAGTTACAAAAGCCGATATTAATAAAAGTATTGCTAACATAAATTTAAATGCTTCTATTTCTAAATTTAAACCGTTATAAATCAAGCGTAATTAAACTTTGACTTTGAGAATACAACAGTAAGATATAGCCCGCTGTTATTATGGGTCTTATAAAGTAAACTGACTCCTAATAATTCCTGGGAATACTCCTATATCGAGGATTGATCTGGAATAACTAAGGTGTCAGTATCTCCTCTAAATTTCAAACGTAGGAAAAATGTGCTATTTGATACCATTATAAGCCAAGATTTTATATCTTTATAACTCGCATAATCACCTACTGAAATGTAGTTTGGGGTGCCTGTGCCTTAAACAAAAGTAAGATAGGTTTCAGACTTTAACAAATATTTTTTAGAATAATCAAAAAAATTACATTTTAGAGAGGATTGTAGGAATGCCTTGAATGGATCTGAGATTGCTGACTCTGTCTTAATTTTATATGTTCCAGGTAGTTTTGTACTGGAAATCTAAGTGTATTTTATCTAGAGCAGAGATAGTAACCATCATAGAAATAGGTTTAGGCACTTACAGATTGCAGTGGCATATATTGGACCGGCATAAGCCTTTGTGTCACAGATTGTTGTCATGTTGTTAAATGGGTTTTCTGATTGTACAAAAGAATTGAACTATAACATGCATTGATGGTCAAAATATTTTCCTGTGTTATAAGTGTATGGATATTCACTTGGATATTAAAAATTTTAAATTCATAAGATCCGGTCTGATGGCTAGGTATGAAAAGAGGAGTGAGTATTAAAAAATACAAGTACAAAAGAGCGTGAATGTGAAGGATAGCGTAACCTGCCCTATTTCGAACTTAAACGCTTGCTATACTCCGAGGGTTTTTTTAATATATATTTATTATACTCTATGGTAAAATATTCATTGAATATTTAAATTAGAAGGTTTACAAAATGGCTGCGTAATTTTTCATGAAGTGCACAACAGAAACGATATATAGGTTAACTGACGAAATACATGACGTGAGCAAAGAGCCTTATATAATATATAACGGCAAGTTGTAAGAAAGGTTAGAACAAGGAATATTGGTAACGGTGACAATCAGTCTAGCTAAAAACATTAAACAAAATATAGTAAGCGCTAACTTACTATAAAAGATTTGGATCTGGTCCAGGGACATGCAAACGCTCCCTTGGATAACTTAGTGCATTGAATATTTTATTTCGAATTCTCTTGTGATTTTCTTTGTGTTTTTGAAGTACGTTTCCTATCGATACAGGTTTTAATATCTTATTCTAGAGCAATATTTAAATATTATTTTTAGATGTATTTTTTAAATTCTTGTTACAAGTATATTGGAATTAGTTGTAAATTAAAGTTATTTCAAGGGGTATCATGTTTATATTACGCTATAATTCTCCCCCGAATCTGAATCTCCTGATTTGATTAAATTGATTTTAAATATCCTGACGAATAATAGGAATGCCATATGCATATATTTGTAAATAGCGTACCAAATAGTAGAGACGCATATCAGTAAACAATATATAGTGAATAAACAGTATTCCAACCTCTCGATTTTAGAGACCAATGGTTTGGGATTTTAAATCCACTGCGAAAAACTTTTATAAAATGTAACGAAATATTAAACTGAATTCCATGTAATATTTAGAATAATTGTAACGGTTTCAGAATCACTTGAATTATTTAAAATTTATGAGACAGAAAAGGAAACTAAGCCTGCAGTTTTTCTTTTTGAAATCACGTTTGATAATAATTGCAAAGCCATATGACATATTTTAAACAGAAGATTTGATATATCATTTATACTTTTTTTACTTAAACTCTAAAGGTATATTTTTACGAAAAAGTTTTAGTGTAAATTCTTTCAACTTCAGCCGAGTTAAAAAACACGCATGGCTGATGAACACCTATATATATATATATATATATATATATATATATATATATATATATATATAATATATATATATACATATACCCATTTCTAAAGTTTCAAATTTATTTGTGTGTCATGCGATTTTGTTCATTAAATTATATCCAGAATAAACTAATTCATTACTATCATCTTGTTAAAAATAGATAATATTTTAATTTTTACCATACCCATCAAACAACAACTCGTGGTTTTTATTCATTAAAGTACTCATACATATGAAGTACTGATACAGTCTGTGGTACATTGAGTTTTAGTATTCGTTCAACGGGTAATATTTTTTTCATATATCACAGTAATTACTCTACTACTCGAATGATACTTTCACAGTTAGTTAGAAATATAATGACTTCCTTGCAGACAGCTATGACAGTTGTCAGCAATGATTGCCGGTAAACATACTATGATGTGGAAACAAAACGTAACGTCATGTACTATAATTATTATTTTGCGATAACATAGGTCAAATAATTCTCTAGATGTTGTACGGATGGTAGGCTACACTAAAATTCAGCCACAAATTTCAACAATTCCACATAAGCCATATTATATATATACTTATATGTTGTCTCTAAATGGAGTTACGTATAAAAGTCCATAGATCAGTAGTTGTCGTAATTTAGGATTCGCTAATGTTCAAACTAAATGCCATGGAATACATGCAACATTATCAAACACGCTATATAAAAGTTAAGTTTCGTACAAAAATGTATATATTGGTTTGTATGGTCTAGAGAAAAAAGTATAAAAATAGGCAAATCATGCGTGCGGGCATGTTGAAAAGAATTTTGAAGCGCCATAAGTGATAGGCTCTGCCAAAAAAGCACTCTATTGGTTACGTGGTATTGAAACCTGTTACATTTTTTTAACAGAAATAATTAAATTCTGTTGCTTGAGGTAAGTAAAACGTAACCGACTAGAGAGGGAATGCACATCGTGCTTTTCATTATATAAATGAAGACAAGTCTCCAAAACCTTTCTGAGATGTACAGTTTATAGCTAAATATTTTACGTAGTGAACGTTGCGCATTAGTTTCCCATTAAAATAGCGTCGAGTTTTTACATATATGCATATAGACATTTAAATATAAAATAATTTCCTAACAGTGTACAAATAAAGTAAAAAATATTTTAAAAATAATATTTACATGCTTCCAGTTATTGGAATAACACGTAACACGTTAAAATGGGTTGGTTTTTGCTTTAAAAATATCTGCCTCCTACTGTAATAGTCTAACCATATCGTATGGGTCTTTAACAAAATACGTTTTACTCTAATTAATTTTATTGGCGCATAATGGTATTATGTGTATAATTAATTATAATCCGTTGGAGCAGTGTTATTAAACGAAACTGTATGAGAAATTTTTAAACTTATATACATGTATCAATCAACTTAAATGTTAAATTTTTATTATGTTAATCTCTGTGCATGTACATAATTAGTTATAGAGTGAGTTTCAATTACAAAAGTAATAATTACCTGAAGTCACAGCACATTAATATCTTAAATTTAAGCACACTTTTCACTCTCTTTATTTATTTATTAATACTCATTTTCTTAAATGCGATATGCTCATTATACATATATTTGAAATGAAAATAAGAAATATCATGCCAATGTTCAATCTAGATGAAATTTGAACTTCTAAGATTTAGATTGTTCAAAGATTCAAAAAACCACAAGGAGGTTAATATTAATATTTTTACAGTATTAATTGAAGTTCAAAAGAAAAGGACACCTTTGTAAAACTTTAGAAATAAAATATGTAGAGCCAGGAAATGATAAATTATTTAATATCGTCCGGTAGAAGAAACCATTTTCCTTGTTCCCTCATACGTTAAATAATATCCTGCTACATTATAAAATTACTATACCCGAAATATAACAGTTTGATGTTAATTTTACAAATAAAAGCGTGATTACCTCAAATATTACATATATATAATATTTTTTTTATGAATTACACTGTATAATAATAGAAATAATCTACAAATTCATGCTCATTTATACTTAAAAGTTTGGTATAAAAACTATGTTTGGTTTCATCGTTGAATATTTTGTTAATGTAGCCTATTTGAAAAAAGTATCAGTTTGCATATTATTATTTTGAAGAAACCGTAGGAATTAACACAATACCCAACATACACAAATAATTGTAAATATTTAGCACGTATGAAATTATCGTACTCACATCCACACTCCGGCTGTATATTAGTAGTTGACAAGAATATTAATGACGGAGCGTTATCAGTTGACTCAAACGGCCATTGAAGGGGATATAAAAATGTTTCCTACTGCCTATTCAACAACAGTTCATTTCTCTGGAATATTATTTCAATATTTAAATAATACAGAAGTTATACAATTGTAGTAATATCCATGCATCTAAACAAGATAAATATATTAAGTATCACAATTTTGGGAACTAACTAACTATTATGCTAATTGATTTTAAATGCCAGGCTTAAACAATTATTGTAATCCTGAACAAATAATTTTACCAGTGCCTTACAGAGATATAGTTAATTTGTTTTATCGTCTATTTTGGCAATCACGTTACTGTTATATTCGCGTCTCATCAAATGAATCAGTTGATTCAGTCTACTTAGCAAACTATTGTTCACCATCCCTAAACTAATCTGCAAAATTAACCAATCAGTGTGTGTATCCATCCAGTTAGTAGCAAATTTAATTCCGACCTTATCACATCACTAATTGGAAAGTCATTAAAGTATGCATCACTCGATTGTTTGCTACTCAATGCAGTCCAAAGTGCACTTTATAGATTTCATAAATATTTTATAGTCAAATTGAAGATTAAAACTGAATTATTTACCGTTATCCATTAGATTGAATACGAAACAATCTGAATATTTTAAACAATACATACATGTATAGTTGTAACCTATGAAATATTTTATGCATTTTAAATAACGAATGGCATTTTAAATAACAGTATAAATATATAATCCACAAAGAACAACCTCATTTATTTCCACATTACAAATATAATATTACCTATATTACCAATGCAACGTTGTAATTTTAAATTTGTAATTAGTATAGAGTTTAAACTACAGTTCTGGATATTAAATATCATTTAACGGTACATGATATTTTATTCGATATCTTAATACTCAGAACTTACAAATCTATGCCTATACCTTGAAAATACGCTAATCTAATTAATTAAAACATAACTGCTCCATTTATGAACCACTTCAAAAAATAATGTAGATGAAAATAAAGAGTTCAATTCGTATTTGTGTAAAGTAGTTTTCAATATAATTTATCAAAAGTCTGACGCCTATGCACCACCTCTAAAGTTTGGCGATGAGAATAGTTTTTTTCTGAAACAGCAGTTTATTCAGTAACATGCGAATAATTATAGACGAAAGTTATCAGTTTTAATATAGTCTTATTTTGAAACAGCATTGGCTCGTTCAGTGATATACAGGTAAGGAATATATATTAGGTTTAAAGGTATGTTTTTACTTGAAATATTGTGATACAGCTCCTTCACTTCGTGCCTAATGTAAAAAGTAATATTTTGATTCTTGTAATGTTTTATATGGTTTAACTAATAAGTAGTAATTATGATAAATACTATACAATCTTACAATATATCAAGTATAATAAAATCTCTACATATAAAAATGTAAGCCTTTACTCTCGAACTTATTAATAATTCTCAAACGTACCAATATAACAGAAAGTTGAAATATTTGCACATATATGAATATTGTTCCACTAAACAGAAATCCGAAAACACTTTCAAAAAGATCCATAGCCAAAGGAATTTGTATACAACGTAAATACTCATAGATACGGATTGAAATTGCTTTTGAGAATCATAGAAGAACTATATTTTGTTTTTTCAATTTTCCGAGAGTTTAGAATTATGAAATCTCACACATATGTACCACATACTCTCAACGGAGAAGCAAATATTTTTCATGCTTATCAACCACCCACAGGGGCTGAAAAAAGAGGATTCCCTGAGAGGACTAATTGTTTGTTTTCCTCCTTTCCATTAAACTAGTAGGATGACATTTCAGACATACATACCTCATGACTTTTAGAGAGAAAACAACGGCATTATTATATGAAATATAATCCTTCCATTTATTCCTTTCATATAAAGGGTTATAGTCTTAGAAGAGCTTATCGTCTTAAAGTCCTAAAAAATGGAATTTTCCACAAATTTTTATCGAGAAACAAAGACAACTTTTCATTAAAACTTACTAATCTCTAGGGGCGTAAATAGGATAATCTAAATTAAAACTAACAATCCAATAATACAGTTTTTATTTTTGCGAGGCCTGTCGTGTTCGAGTGACACATCATCAGACCCACATAACTTAAATAAAAGTGGTTTCAATAATAAAGTAATACATTTTTACTTAAATAAAAACAAATGTCATTAAAAATACAATGAGATGTATTTTATAACAGAAAAAGTATGTCTACGTATATTAAAAAAAACTATGTTGGTATTTAATTCATTGAAAAAATGTAATAGTCAATTAAAAAAGGCCCAGGTTTCATTATTTAGTAAATTACTTTAGATCTTTTTTTTAATGGTTTAGAAAATTTTCTGTATAGAGAAATTATAAATTTTAATCCATTTATTAATTATCATGTAAAAAACAGTGTGCGGTTTCAATTTCATGCAATTCCAACGCCGATCTTTCTTCTTGTTGGTATTTTAAACATTCTATATGTTTCCTAACTGTCTTTTTTGCTTTCTTATTGTTTGGCCAATGTATTTAAAATCACAATAATTGTCTTAGGGGAAGAACCAGCCCAAGAGTTGCTGCCTGCAGACCAGCGTGTTCAACAAGTAGGTGCACCCCTAATAAATCCAAATTTATATGCTAGTGTTTACACTGGTAAAGATAGATATACTACGTGGTATGTACACAAACTAGTGTCAATGAGTACCAGGACACCTAGAGAAGACATTGTAACTAGGTTGCCTGGAGTGAAAAATGTAGCCAAAGGCTTGACTAATGCTGTAGATTTCTGGGGATTTTTTTTCCCTGATAATTTGATTGAAGAAATAGTGCTCTATACAAACCAACATCTTACAGTTATGAGCCAGTCATATAGCCGTGGTGTGACAGATATTTCCCAGACATTGAGATTAAAGCATTTTTTGGCGTTCTCTACATGGCGGGGGTGAACAAAGGGAATCATATCAATATAGATGAGCTGTGGAAAGATGATGCCACCACCCCAGAATTTATTTAAGCCTTAATTTCAAAAAGGCGGTTCCAAATAATAGTTCAAGCCTTAAGATTTGGTGACAAAACCACCAGGGTTGCTTGAAAAGTAGAGGAAAATTTAGCCCCAATCCGTAAAGATTTTGAGACATTTGTTCAAAACTGTACAGATGAATACACTATAAGTGAGTATGCAACGGTAGACGAGATGCGGGAGGCTTTTCGGGGTAGTTGCAAATTTAGGGTTTATATACCAAATAAACCTGATAAATATGGCATCAAAGTGTACGCTGTTCCAAAAAAATGATGCTCATAGTGTTGTAATGCGCCTTATAGAACCCATTGACAGAACAGGGCGGAATGTCACTATGGATAATTTCTTTACCAGTGTACCGTTAGCCAACAACTTGTTTATGAATCATAGATTGACCATATTCGGCACTATAAGAAAAACAAACCTCAACTTCCAACAGAGCTAACATCCATTGAAGGGCGTCCAATAGGTAGTTCAGTTTTTGCATTTGTGGAAACCACCCAACAAATGTCTTCTGGCGTCATATGTGCCAAGAAAGGGTAAAAATGTGCTCATGCTTTCAACAATGCAAAAAGACGATACAATTGATGAAACCAGCGGCAAGCCTGAAGTAATTACCTTTTATAATCATACTAAAGGAGGCGTTGATGTTGTGGATCGACTCAAAAGTGAGTAAAATGTCTCTCGAATCAGCAGCAGGAGGCCGTTGACACTATTCTTCGCTTTGTTGAATAGCGAAATTATATACAAATCAAATACACAGGAGAACTTAACAAGACGTTTCTACCTGACCCAGCTCGCCAGGTCTCTAGCGATGCCACACCTTGAAAGGAGAGTCTCCCTCACCAACCTTTCTATTGGACTTAGGCAAAAGATCCAGCGAGTGGGCAAATTTCAACCGCCGCCGCCGCCACCTAGACAGAACCAAGACAACACTAAACGGCGCTGTGCCTTTTGTCCCCTGCGGAAGAACCGGTTCACCCCAACACTTACTTGCCAGCAATGCAGGGAAAGTGAAGACAACATGGAATAGAGAATATGTATTCTTTAACAATATAAAAGTTTTAAATAGTATTATTTTAAAATTTTATAAGAATATGTATTTTTATTAGTAAATGAGCATACGAATATTGTATTTAAATTTTTTTTAAATAGTAAAGTGCGTATTTAATTGCTTTAAAATAGTTTGTTTCAGTGTATACAAGATTTAGAACAAATATATACTGCATATATTTGAAGTAACCCACAAATATCATTTGTTAAAAAAATCTAACGCGCGAGTGATGACGTGATTTTAAAGGGCACGAGTGATTCCGGGTTAACGGAATTCGGTTTTTTTTCTTAGCTTCTGTTTTAAGTAATCAAAGAGTGATTGATTACATGTATATATCAAGATCATATAACGCAGAATGTGTAAGTGTGTGCAGATTTAGGAACCCTAATCCTTTTAAAGTGCGTTCACTTCCGGTCTGAGATATTTCCAGTAGCATAGTGAAATATGCCTCGTTGTCTTGATGAGAGAAATATATTTACTTACTTAGGACTTCTGTCAACACGAGTCTACTTATGCCTCTTGACATCATAAGATAATTCGGTCTAATTTATTTCCAGTGCCATATTTGGGTTTGCCTTGTTGTTAGAGGTAGAAAAAAACACGTACGTACTCAGGCCTGAAAATCTACTATAGTCAAATCATCTAGTCCCGTTATAAGGAGGCCCTAGTTTTTTTTTCTACATTTCAGTAATCATTTATATTCTTGGTTTCCGGACTGTTTTAATATCAAGGAAGTCAACCATTCCTGAGTGTACAAACAATTCATCCACATAAACATTTACAGTTATTCTGAAACATAAATATTATCATTACAATAGTTGTTAGATGAATTAACATATGGCTGCGCTGTAAAAAACAATTTGGACACAAACAGTCTTATAATAAATTAAATTTGTCTTTCCTAAAATCCAAAGGTTTATTTATTAGTGAACGCTTTCCTCCCGTATTGGAATATCTCATGAAAAAACTAAATTTTTATTACTGTTGCGTATTACTAATAATTTCAATTAACACTTAAGTCAAGTTTTTGCTAAAAGGTTTACGAATGTTATATGGATGGTTGAAAGTAACTAGGTTGAATAATGTCAGTGGAATTGACAGGGTTTGTTTACTCAATTTTGGAACTTAGCACAATGGCATGTTTGTAGTGTCCAGTTAACATCAATACGCTGAACATGTGTACAATTGATCTGACAGTATAAAGCTTTTAGTTTTATTCGTAGCTTATTCCTCTTAAGGAAACTATTTTCCAAAGGAAATCCTGCTTTAAAGTTTAGATGAAAATTGTTATCCTATTTATTTGTTTCGAAAGTTAATTTCCTTATTTTTTATAATTGTATTTTTTCAAACAAGCAAGGTTAGTATCGCTCTGCAGCCACCCAGGCAAGGGGCATCCATGCTCTTCGTTGCTTAACTCGATTATCTTACAATAATCGTCGCATCGTATATGCTAATGCATAATTGGAAATATATGAATAAAACTGCATTCATTTTATCAGTTAGTAAGATTTCCCTATGTTTACTGAATGAAGTAATATTTTAAAAACACAATTATTTTGTTGTAATTGTTTTCCTGCAGTTATGTAAATTTACTTTTGCACCATCACCAAGTAAAAAAGATGAAGATGGTAGTATATCGTTAAGTTTGAGTGTATAAAGCTAAATACTACCATTTTTTAGCCTAACACGATTTATATTGAAATTATATCTATTTAATTTTTAATTCGAAACTATTTGCCATCTAGAATGATCAACTAGTGGCAGGATATTATTAATTAACAAATGTATAATTAAAAATTTTTAATTAAACAAAACAAAGTTTTGGACTTTCATAGTATTAAAACATTAATTTATTAATTATTTAAAAAGTACTCATTTTTCACTATTTAAAACAAGTGGAAGGTGTTACTTAGTTAGTATAAGGTTTTGATATAAATCATATACAATTTAGAGTAAGTTAATGTCAATATAACTGATTCAATATTTTTGTGTGTGTATAAATATTTTTATTTGTCATATCTAATTTTTAGGGGAACTAATGCTTGTACTAATAAAACCTATAAATAAGTAATGGTATGATATGATTATTTTCTATGTACATTGCTATCTTTACTATTTATTAAATTAAGCAACATATTAAAGTAGCAACGAAAAATGAACGTTAAGCAATAAATTTTTCCTAAAAAATGACATCTGTCAAAGATTTATAAAGGAGATTGGGACTAGAATTATTCCGGACGTGATAGGGTTCCGCCCAAAAGACATATATATGAAAAAGACTTTTCCCTATACGTTTCTTTCTTAACTGTACGTATTTTTTCGGTTACTACATTTATTAAAAAACAAAAAATTTAAACTTTTACCATGTTTTAAATTTTACTTTTAGTTAGAGGAGAAATAGTCTGTAGCTTTTTCACACTAAACATAATTAATTATTGCTTACCATATCTATACAATTCTTAATATAAATTTAAAATATCAAAAAGTAATTTTAGGTAAATTGTACTCAAAGTATCTAATTAAATACATACGAATATATAGTTCGCTAACTGCTGTAAGTACATTGTTTAGTGAGATTTACGGTGTAGGTTTTTAATTTCACAATTTTCACTGTGAGGTCAAGTTGTATCTTTAATTAGCGGAATAAGCCATATGTGACCGTTATTTGGTGACGTAATTAGACACAAAAATATGAAGGTAGTAATAGTATAGTAGAGTTTATGAACTATTAAACTGTATTAATCTTATTGTCTCATATATATATATATATATATATATATATATATATATATATATATATATATATACTAGTAGATAATAATATGTACCATAAAGGAAGCTGAGAAATAACACAGCAAATCTCAATGAAAAATTAACCGAATCTACAGTCGTTCGTCTCTAAAAGCGATCCGTACATTACTATCTACTCTGAGGAATGAAAAATTAACCAAATCTATAGCTGTTTGCTTCTACTTTCTTAAGCTGTTGGAAACTAATCTGATTTGTAAAATGTTGTCAAATCTGCTACGAATAAAGGAAAAATCTTCGAAATCTTAATAAAATTTAATCAATTTAAAACATTTTTACTAAAAACATACTGTACTTTAATAAAAAACTTTTCTACTAAATAAACAACATGAACTCACCAAAGTCTCTACAATTTCTAGCATTAAAACAGTGCAACAAAGATGAATTCAGTGAATTGGCCGGTTTTATTTTCAACAACAGTTGATACCGTCTTCGATACTTTCCTTAAATGATACAGAATTCAAAGAACTTGTAAAGTCTTTTGCAGAAAAAACGTCTAATGGAGTGTTTTACTATCGGCAAAAAACTAAAAAAGTAAGGGATTACATATTTAATATAATTACGAAAGATATTGAAAAGAAAGTAAAAAATAAACAAACAGAGAGTTTTCATCGTTTTTTATGACATTTTTCCCATATTATACGTCCTTTCAAGATAATCAAGACTTAATTGATGAATTTCTTAGGAATTTTTGTGAGTATCAAGATTTATCAACACAATTCATTAAAGAGCATTATAGAATTTTTCTTATAGAATATAGCCACATTTTGTGTGAAACAAAACGTATTACTGTAGATAATATTCCATGTGATTCCTATGAAGAAAGACACCAACTATGGTTATCAAAACAGTACTATGACGTGGGGAGGGACTGCAAGTTTTTAGAGTTAAGACTTTATTCTACAAAGTTAATTGTTATAATTTCTTTATCTTTAATAGTCTTCTTTCCAGTAACAACCAAGTGTAATTTTTCATATTTGTTTAATTCTTTAATCTTTTTCTCATCCAAAACAGTCAAAAATCTGTTCGGTAAGTGTACTTTACAATCTTCCAACTCGGCAATTATTGTAAACCCGAATTTATCTTTCATTTTCTCCAAATTCATTATTTTGTACTTCTTTTTTTCTTCTATTTCATTCAACTTCTTATATTCTTTAAACTTGCATTCACCAATATCATTTAACTCTTTCAAGAACTCCATTTAAATAGAAAAAATTCAAAGTCAAAAAGTGCAAAACCATTTCTCGGTCGACCTTTTCTCCTCCCTCTGTCTCTTTCTCTCTCCCTCTCTTTTTTATGCCTATGACACGATCACTTCTGCCGTTTATAGGCTAGGATCTATATTCAGGCTAGAGAGAGAGAAGAGCGAGATACGGATAGAGAAATGGTTCCGGAATACGATCTGAATACTTCTGAACTTGGTGTTTCTCCGCTATGGCCACTCGCATTGAAACAGTTCAGAAGTAAACTTTCCTAACCGACCCAAACCGAATTCGCGGACATATATACTGAGCAAGAAACTACAACATCCAATCGAGAAGTAAAAATTTAACAAATTAATTTAAAATATAATTTGAAAATTACAAGTAACAAAAATGTACGCATATTTAAAATAGGTAAAATTATCTTACATTTAAAAAAAAGAAAATGTTATAATAGTTAACGGAAACACAATTTTTATTCTTTAAAGCAATCTGCATTACCGACATTTTAGTTCCGAAAGAATGCGCTATGCACGAGGTGTGCCACTACAGACCGACCATCACGATAATCGCTTCGCCCCGCGTCATATCCGTTAGTGATATCACGCCGTGAGAGGCACAATCGTTGGTTTACAATCACCATTTAGATAAATAAATTTTTCTATATAAATGGAGCGCGATAAAATATCATGTCCGTTCTGCAAAATAGAAATTTTAAGAAAAAACTATGATCGCCATTACAATTCTAAAAGTCACGAAAAAAACAAGCAAATTTACGATAATGAACTAAATTATTTAAGACAATGGGCTAGAGAAAATAAAATTGCCGATCACGAAAACATGTTTAATATTGAGAAATTACGTGAATTAAAGAGAAATTTCAAAGTTGAAAAGAAAAATCTCGACCTATTTAATGATGAAAAACTTCATTCAATAGCTGAAAAGTTGGCTATCGGTACTAACGATAAAACCAAGTCTGAAATCATTGAAAACATTGATAAAACTCTTCACGAAAAACCTGAAAATATCATAGATGTTGAAGTTTTATCCTCTGTGAAAGGTCTTTTTCAAGCAATACATTTTAACGAATTTGAGCGATAATTTTATGTCAATTTACAAATATTTTTCAATTATGCGCCCAGAAATTAAAGATTTAATAGAAAAATTTCAAGAAAATGTTAAAAATATGAAGGGCTATCTCTCTTTGGAATGTGAATACGAACGAACTTTAGTGAATGGTGAACCGCAAACAGGTCCAATGTATTTTACTATCAAAGCAGACGAAATCTTTGACGTAAACGACTTTATTACTAAGCAATTTAATAAATTAACACATCGAGAACAAACGAATAATCCAAATAAAGGTTTCCGGATGGACATTTAAAAGTTGTAAACAACTAGTTTTGAGCCTTAACAAACACGAAATGATGAATGCAGGATCATTACATCGATTTACCAAAGAATATCAAAGATAAAAAAGCTTGTATAAATATAAAAAATAGAGATGATTTTTGCTTTATTTACTCAATAAGATGTGCTATTGAAAAACCAGAAAGAGACTGTGAACGTGTAAAGCAATACGAAAAATTTGTGAATGACGAAATATTTTCAGGTTTTGAGTATCCAATGTCTCTGAAAGATATACAAATATTTGAAAAACGAAGCTACAATTCCAAGTATAAGTATCCAACAATGTCTATCAATGTCTACAGTTTTGATGAAAATATTAACATTGTTCCGTTACAAATTTCTGAAAAATATGACGCTGAAACAAACATTGATTTATTGTATGTTAAACAAGATGATAAATCTCATTATGTTTTGATAACCGATTTAAATAAGCTTGTTTCTTCGCAGTTGTCTAAACATAAAGAAAGAAAATTTTTGTGTAGAAGATGTTTTAAGCCATTTTTACAAATCTGGAGATTTAACAGATCACTTAGAAATTTGTAAAAATCATGAAGTTTGTAAGCCAATTATGCCATTTCCAGGTCAAACAACTAAATTTACTAATTATCAAAAGAAATTTAACCATCCGTACGTAATTTATATGGACTTTGAGAGCATATTGGAAAAGATTCCGACATGTAAGAACAATCCAGAAAGATCAACTACAACCAAAGATTCAGAAGCATATTCCTTATGGTTTTACTCTATATTTAGTGTCGAATGTGACCAATCGCATGTACAAACCGATATGTTATCGTGCCAAAAATGAAGAAGATTTGAAAAACGTCCCGACAAAATTGTTTGAAGAACTCGATAAATTATCAAAGTACATAGCCAAAAAATATAATTCAAAGAATACGAAGCCTATGAAAATTGACAGAAGAAGAAGAAATTTCATATCAAAATTCAAACGTTTGTCATATCTGTGAATGGTCTGCTTATGATATTGGGTCAGTTCAGTATGGTTTTACTCCTGATAGTTGGAAAGATAAGAGTTATAATAAAGTAAGAGATCATTGTCATTTAACCCGGAAAGTTTCGAGGCGCAGCTCATGCATGTTGCAATCTGAATTTGAAATTTCCACAAAACATTCCAGTTTTCTGTCACAATATGAGTAACTATGACACACATTTTGTACATAAAAGAATTAGCTAAGAAATATGGAAACGTTGATTTGATCGCAAACTCAGAAGAAAAATATATAAATTATTCAGTAAATTCTGGATATGGCTATGAGTTCGACAATTATAAGCCAAGAAAGTTTGTAAAGTTTTCGTTTGTAGATACATTCAGATTTATGGCCTCATCTATTGAAAAATTAAGCGAAAAATTTAAAGAAAGAAGACTTCAAACATACAAATCATTTTATACAGGATGGATTGAATGAAATTATAGAAAGACAGCCAAATGACGACGACGAGATTTTTAAAATATTGTCTGGAAAAGGAATATTTCCCTATGAATTTATCGATAATATTGAAAAACTTGATTACAAAGAAGAGCTGAAAATTCAAGATTTCTATTCACTTTTGACAGACGAGAGCATATCTGAGAAAGATTATCAACACTACTTAAATGTATGGAACAAATTAAAAGAGAAAAATCTAGGGAATTACTCTGATTTGTACAACATTCAAGATGTTTTATTGCTTGCTGATATATTCGAAAATTTCAGAAATATTTGCTTAAATTGCTATAAACTTGATCCGGCACATTATCTAACAGCTCCAAGTCTCGCATGGGATGCTATGTTAAAATTAACGAAAATTGAGCTTCAACTGATACACGATTACGATATGTATTTAATGATTGAAAAAGGTATTCGTGGAGGTATTTCTCAATGTATTAAGCGATATGTGAAAGCAAATAACAAATATTTGAAAGATTTCGATAAGACAAAGCCCGAAAACTATTTGTTATACGTTGATGCTAATAACCTTTATGGGTATGGCCTAATGCAAAAACTGCCGTTTAGTGATATCAAGTGGATGGATCCAAAAACTTACACAACTGCAGAATGGAAAGAAAACAATTTTGGAACTCACTGGCGACGAAGATTATGGCTATATTCTCGAAGTTGATCTTGGATATCCAACGAATTTACACGAACATCACAAGGATTTACCTCTTGCTCCAGAAACATTTTAAAAACAAACTTTGCACAACTCTACTGGATAAAACTGAATACGTTGTTCATTCGAGAAATTTGAAGTTCTATTTGGAACAAGGTATGATTTTGAAACATGTGAATAGGGTTATTGCATTCGATCAGAAGCCTTTTATGAAAGAGTACATTGATTTTAATACTAATATGAGGACCAAAGCTACAAGTGACTTTGAGAAGGATTTTTATAAGCTGATGAACAACTCAGTTTTTGGAAAAAGTATGGAAAATGTGCGAAATAGATGCGATATTAGACTAGGAAATGAAGAATTTTCAATGAAACAGGCCAAGAAAACGAACTTCAAAAGCTTCACTATCTTTGACGACAACTGTATAGCGAGTCACATGTACAAAACAGAAAGTAAAATTTAACAAGCCGATTTACATAGGGTTTTCAGTACTTGATTTGTCAAAGTTGTTAATGTATAAATTTTATTATGAAAAATTAAAGAGTTTTGATCCAGATTTGAATCTGTGTTACATGGATACAGACAGTTATTTTCTAGAATTGAAACGTGATCCTTACAAAATTATTAAAGAAAATACAGATGACTTTGATACAAGCGATTTTCCAAAAGATCACGACTGTTTCGCTACTAAAAACAAGAAAGTTATTGGAAAATTTAAAGACGAGCTAAATGGCGAAATCTTAGAAGAATTTTGTGGATTGAGATCGAAAATGTACTCGTACAAATATCTAGACAAAAATCCAGTAAGATGCAAAGGGATTAAGAGAAAGCGTTGTAAATAAAACAATAAATATCGAAAACTTGAAGAAATGTTTGTTCGAAGATAAAGAAGAATTTAGGGAGATGACAGTAATCAAAAGCTACAAACATGAGTTGTACACCGTCACTATAAACAAGTTAGCACTGAACGCTAAAGATGATAAGAGAATTGTCCTAGAAAATAAGATCGATACAGTACCGTATGGATATAAAACATATATTTTAGAAGAGTTAAACAAACTTGGAAACTTTGATATGTAAATGGAAGATGATTTAATTCACTGTCACAAGTGTAAAAAGAAAACGAAAAATATAGATTCTAAGATTGTTCAAACTCAAAACGGATTGTATAGAATTGCAGCAAAATGTTCAAAATGTAAGACAAATAAGAGTAAATTTATAAAAGAATCCTTATGAAAAACAAGTAAAGAAAGAATTGAAGAATAAAGAAGAAATAGAGATTGAAGCTAGAGAAATTCATGCACCAGTACGAAAAAAGTTTAAAAAGAGAAAAATTATAACTTTAGGAATTGACGATTTATGGGCAGCAGATTTAGTAATAATGTCTAACTATTTCGGATCAAAATGATGGATTCAAGTATATGTTAAATGTTATTGATACTTTCTCAAAATATGCTTGGTCAAGAGCTATCAAAAGAAAAAACGGTAAAGATGTTTCAAAAGCCTTCGAAGATATAGTAAAAGACGCGATAAAGATCAATCACAAACCACCAAATCTACTTCATACAGATAAGGGTTTAGAGTTTAAAAATAAAGAATTTAACGAAGTTTTTGAGAAAATACAACATTAAGATTTATCATACTGAAAACGAAGAGAAATCAAGTATTGTAGAGAGATATAACAGAACTCAAAATGAAAGAATGAAGGTTCTTTTTGAGATTAATAAAAACTTTAAATGGATCGATATTCTTCAAGAAATCGTAAAGAAATATAACGATACTGTTCATAGCACAATCAAAATGAAGCCTAAAGACGTAGATAAAGATGCAGAAAAAGAGTTATTAGAGTCGGTTTTTAAGTATGTTCCACCAGAAATTCACACGAAAACAAAATTTAAAGTCAATGATCATGTTAGAATTGTTAGTAAAAAACAAACATTTTCGAACAAATATAAGAACAATTGGTCAAGAAAAAACTTTGTAATTTATCAAATTAATAACACAGATCCTGTAACTTATAGTATAAAAGATTTAAATAATGAAGAAATAACCGGAAATTTCTATGAATATGAATTGAGAAAGTCAAAGCTGTAATTTTTTCTATATAAATGGAGTCTCAAAAGAAATGTACACAGTGTCAAGAATTTAAAGATTTTGAAGCTTTTTATAAAAATAAGAATAAAAAAGAAGGATTAGGGTCTATGTGTAAGGATTGCCGTAGTAAATATGAGAGAGAATTATACGAAAAAATAGAAAAATTAACGTTAGAAGAGAAAAAATGTTGCGTTTGTAAAGAAATTAAGAATATTTCAGAATTTCACAACTGGCATTATAGTAAAGATAAAAAACAAGCTTTTTGTAAGGATTGTGCTATAAGAATTTTCCGAGAAAGTCAAAATAAACCGACTCATTGCGAATGTGGAAGAGTTCTTCAATGGTTACCTAGTTATGCTAAACATTTACAAACAAAATATCATAAGTCAAGAGTTTTTAATAAAATTTAGTAACATTTTCATCGTGTAATAATTTTTTCTATATAAATGGAGTCTCAAAAGAAATGTACAAAGTGTCAAGAATTTTATAAGGAAAAGAATAGAAAAGACTGTTATTGTAAGGAATTATATGATAAAATGAACAAATTAACTTTAGAAGAGAAAAAGTGTTACTTTTGTAAAGAAATTAAAAATATTTCGGAATTTAATAACTGGCAGTATAGTAAAGATAGAAAAGATGCTTTTTGCAAAGATTGTGCTAAAAAAATTTTTCAGCGAAAGTTATAAAAACGAAAATGCCTTGTGAATATAAAAAAAAATTCTACAATGGTTACCTAGTTATGCTAAACATTTACAAACAAAATATCATAATTCGAGAGTTTAACATTTTCATCGTGTAATTTAGATATTCTATAAATCAGTCGAGATTCTGCCATATTTGTAGTAAAATGATTTCCGTTGTATAAAATATTCAAAGATTCTTTCATTTGGTTGTAGAGATTTATACTATTTGGATCTCCTTGTCTTAATAAAATTTCCATTTCTGGGTAATCAATTTCAAGTTCTTTCAATCTTTTCGGTATTTCTCTCTTTTGAGCTCTGATAACGTAATAAGGATATTCCCACATGTGATTCTTCTTAATTAATACAAAAACATGGTGTTTTTTCTTATCAAAATTTTTACAAACAAGGTCTGGTTTCATTAAGTCAATTTTTACACTTTGTTTTGCGATTATTTCCGTTTTTATTTCATCTTTAATTTGCAAGTGTTTAACTTCGTCCTCTAAATATTTAATCTTGTTTTCTTGTAATATTTTTCTTTGTTTTTTTTGAATTTTATTATAAAGATAATTTTTTGCATTTCAAACTTGTTTTCGTCAAAGTTTGAAGATTTATCTAATTGTTTGAATGTTTTAAGATAATTTTTAAGGGGAATTTTTTATTTGATCGAAAGTATAATATCCTTTGTTTAAACCATAATATTTTTGTTACGTTCTTCTCACTAAATCCTATACAATAAGGAGAACTTTCACTAATATTTATTACAAAATTTTCAGAATAAAAACCACTTAAACCGATAAAATAATTTGATTCATCCTCTAAATGAATAGGATGTTCCAAGTTTAAAAATAATTGAGAGCTTTCTGAAGTCAACTTGAACAGCTTCATTTTCGCTATTTAAATGGAGAAATTTTTAAAGCAAAAAGATCAGATAAAACTTCAAACGTTTGAAGAAAATAAGAAAGATCAACCAATCAGATTGTTAATTGTTGGTTCAAGTGGATGTGGAAAAACAACTTTACTATTGAATTTTATCTACAATAGGTTGATTCCTTATTCCAATTTGTATGTTTTTTGGTAAATCTTTAGATCAAGACGCCTATAAAAAATTACAAGAAAGATTTGAAAATATTGAGAAAAACTTAAACAAAAAAATATCACATTTTTATAATGCTTCTGAGGACATAGTTCCATTAAGCGAATGTAAACCAAATTCTTTAATCGTTTTCGATGATTGTATTTTAGAAAATCAAGACGTTATTAAGGAATATTTTCGTAATGTCCCGTCACAAAAATATCTCTTGTATCTATCTTTCTCAATGCTTTTCAAAGGTTGATAAACAAGTTATAAGAAATAACCTGAATATGTTGTGTATTTTTAAGCAAGATGATCACTATTCGAGAAAGATTTATAACAATTATGTGGGATCTGATATGAGTTTTAACCACTTTATTGAGTTATGTGATAAAATTTGGAAGGAAGACTACGGATTTTTAACTATTAATCTAACTTTGAAGAATAAAAATGGTAAATATCTGAATAAATTTTCTAATATAAATGCTGCTCAGTGTTCTGACAAATCTACTTGATAAAATATTTGTTACAATTATTTTTATATTATCTTTAATTTTTATTTACATTATGAAAATAACAGAAAAACGGTAAAATCTGTTCACGTTCCACGTTCACGTTCATGTTTCACGTTTTTACGTTCCACGTTCACGTTTCGTGTTCATGTTTTACGTTCGTGTTTACGTTTCACGTTCGTGTTTTTCAAGTTCGTGTTTCACGTTCGTGTTTCACGTTCGTGTTTCACGTTCGTGTTTCACGTTCCACGTTCACGTTTTACGTTCCGTGTTCACGTTTCGTGTTCACGTTTCCACGTTCCACGTTTACGTTTCAACATTTTCCTAAATAAATGGCGAACGTAACTTCAGAAGAAGCAAAAAAACTTGATCAAATAGAAAAGAAATTAATCAAAGAATTTAAAGAACAGATTCGAATTGATGAAAAAGAACAAAAATTTATTCAAAAAATTAATCAACCTGTAACATCTGCAATAAAAAATGTTGAGGGCAAAATTGAAAATGTTTTAAGCGATAATCAAAATTTGATGAATTTGGTTCCAGTTGTACGACAATTTGCTGATATTTCGATACCAGAATCTGAGTTTGAATTGCCAAAATTACCATCTTTAACACCATTTAGACCTCGAATCATTGAAGACTCTACTATAGTTGAACCAATAAGTCCTGGAACAACGGATATAATAATTGGTGAAATTGGTAAAAAAATTTCTTCCTAGAGCAAAGGATGATAAATTTGGTTTGTATTGGGACACAAAAAAGAAAAGTTTTATGATTGGAAATTTGCCCGTGAATTTTGAGCATAATGATATCATTATTAATGAAAAAACATATGAAGGAACTCAAGGTTTATGGAGATTATTAACAGGCACTGATGTTCCAAAAGACGGTTTATATTCTGAAGAAGACTTGAAAAAGTATACTGAAATTTTATGGAAATCTGATTCAATTTACAAAAATAATGATCCATCAACTAAGAAACCAAAGTCAAGTAAAGGTAAAAAATATCTCAATTTGATTAAACCAATTTGGGAAAAAAGAATCGAAGGATCAGGTGTGAGAAAATACAGTGATAATAAGATTGAATACAGATATATCGACGATTTGACAAAACTCGATGGAATTATTAATTATATTTATGCTCAAGAGAAGGCTGGAAATAACAATTTTTTGAATGAAAAGAAAGCAATTAAAGATTTTATTTCGAACAAACTTGACGAAATGATTGAAAAACCTGATGGAATTAAATATTTAAAACGAATTTTGCCGACAATAAGTTCATCTATGATTGAGGGTAGTGGGACTTTTGAATGATTTTATCAACAATTTACCTTTTGAATTACACGTACCAACTTATCAGTATCTGGGGCCTGGCACAAAACTCGAAAAAAGACTAAAAAGAGGAGATCCTGGTATAAATAAATTAGATCAAGCTGCTATGGAACACGATATTTTTTATGCAAAACATAGAGACACAAATTCCAGACATATAGCAGATAAAGTTTTGCAAGATAAAGCAATGGATAGATTTTTATCAAAAGATGCTAGTTTAGGTGAAAGATTTGTTGCGCTTCCAACAGCTGGAGCAATGTTTTTGAAGAGAAAACTAGGAATGGGAATCGAAGAGAACTTGAAAATTTTAACTATATAAATGGAGGTGAACGTAAACTTCAGCAAAAATCAGAAAGAAAAAATAAAATCCGCTTTTAAGAAGAAAATACCCGTTAGTATTCAATTTAAAATAGATCAACTAAAAAATGGCGAAGATAAGATATTTTTAAACAAATAGACAATACTATAAACTCGAAAAACATAAGGAAAAACAATAAAGGAACCAGAATAGAATTTTCTTATAATCAGTTGAAAGAACTTAAAAATGGTGGACTTTTGAAAGATTTATTAGATTTTGGAGAAAATATTCCAGTTGTTAAAAATGTTGTTCCTTATGTTCGTAAAGCTGCTCCAATCGTTAAAAAAGGATGTGATTCCTATTGTTCGAAACATTTTAAATTGGTTAGATAAAGAGTTGGAAGATGTTACAGGATCTGGATTAGATGAAAAAACTTTGAATTACGTGAAATCAAACATTAAAAAAAATTTGAAATCAAACCTTTAACATTCGGGGAATTGGAAGAAATCTGCAAAAAATATTAAACATTTTAGAGGAATCTTCATGAGAGATACATTACCTGAAAAAGTTAAGAAATTTGAATGTGGAATTGTGAATTTAGACTCGATTATGGGAAGTGGAAACGCATTGGATTTGTTATTATAAAAATGATAAGAATGCATGTTATTTTGATTCGTATGGAAGAATTGAGGACAAACCACCTATAGAATTGATTAAATATTTGAAAAAATCAAGCGTCTACTACAATGATTCTCAGATTCAAGACTATAAAGATCCCCCAATTTGTGGTCATTTATGTGTTTTTGTGTTGAATGAACTGAGTGATGGTAAAGATTTTAAAGAAGTTGTTAACAAATTTATTACTTAATAAATATGGATTCACAAAATATTTTTGACATATTTGGAACACAAATTATTCAAAATGTAGATAATAGTTTGAATTTTGATAGTTTGAGAAATGAGTTTGATAACAAGTTAGAAAATTTATTACAAAACCTTCCAGATTCAGATATGTTTGCTGTCGAGATTGAAGATTTTAAAGCAGAATATGATAACAAACTTGCAAATTTCATGAGTTCAAATGAAGTTGCTGATAAAATAAAAACATTGGAAAAAGAAGTTGATGATGGTGTAAAAAAAATTATTTACCAATTTAATGTCTCATATCGAAAAAGCTGATAAAATTACTGAAGCGATCAAAGTTGAAAAAGAATTATGTTAGTTTGGCTAATATAAAAAGAATTGTCGGTGTTCGACCTGGTATTGACAAACATGATGTTGTTGTTAAAGAACAAATTTTAAAACCTCTAAAATTATCAGAAAACATCGATATTGTTGATTTACATGATCCGAATGTTAAAAAATGCCTTAGATTTTAAAGGAAAAAGAATTAGCAGTGTTAGTAAAGGAATTAATCCATTTGATGTTGTTGTAATGATTCAATTAGAAGATCCTATTAAAATGTTTAATGAACTAAAACAAAATTATGAGAATCATAAACAGCATGTTAAAGATTTTACAACAGAAGTCTATGAAAAACTTGATGAAAGAAGTAAAAGATCAATATACGATGTTGGTGAATTACTTGATAAAGTAAATAAACTAGAAGAAAACTTTAATACATATAAAAATAATGTTAATGAATTAGTTAGTGAAGTAGTTACAAAAATTCTGGAAAATTTTGATACACATTTCAATGAGAAAGTAAACTTTTTTGAAAATTTTGGTACACGTTTCAATGAGAAAGTAACACATAATAATGAATTACTTAAAAGAATAGATGATCAATACTCTTTATATCTCGATAAAGTAAATAAACTAGAAGAAAACTTTAATAAATTTAAAGAAGATGTTAATAAAACTTTTGAAAATATTGATAACAGATTTAATGGATTAGGCGGCTATGATGACTAATTTTCCTTATATAAATGGCGCTCATATACTGTGTGAGATGTAAAGAAAAAACTGCAACAAATGATATAAAATACTATGCAAACATCAATGGAGTTAAGAGATTTTCTGGAAAATGTGCTGAATGTAACGCAAAAAAGAGCCAATTTATAAAAAACTTGATTTTTGAAATTTTTTCTTAATAAATAGAGATGGCGGGACATTACAGTGCTTTTCGATCTTTTTTATAATGCAACACGAAAGAGATTTGAAAAAAAGAACATTGGGATGATACTTCTCAAAAATTATGAATTATCCGAAGATATGATGAGATTATACGTAAAACAAATTGAATTGGTATAACATTGCTAAATATCAAACTTTATCATCAGAGTTCATTCAAGAAAAATATACATTATCAATTAAAAGATCATATGTCTGTTCTTTGTCTCTATCAACACTTGAGTATAAAGTTTTTGGATGAAAATAAAGATACAGTTGATTGGAACAATATTATAGATAGCGGTTACTATCCTGTGCAAATTTTATTGAAATATGTGACCGAGATCGCAAAATTTAAGGAAGAGAATCCTGAATATGACGAAGTAGATCATTAAAAATTGACTCTAATCTTTTTAATTATTTTACTAAAATTTATATCTTTTCTTATAAAAACGTACATTAGATCGATGAAAAAAATGATATCTTTCTTATACATGATTTTTAAAATTTTAAAATTTTCTCTTATTAAATGGCGGACTACAGAAAATATGCTAGTGATATTGAAAGGGCGGAGTTTTAAAAATTTCTATCCAATTAGTAAACAACATTTGAATGAACCGAATAAAGAACTGAGTTTAATATTGATTTTGGAGATAACTTTTGCTCGTCTAACTTCCAGTTTTATATTTCTGGAACTTTAACAAAACAAGATGGTCAAGCATATCTTGGAACTGATAATGTTAGATTAATCGATTAATTTTATACCGTTTTTATTTTCTAAGATTGAAGTAAGAAAACACCAATAAATTGATAGAAGAAGTCGAAAACTGTGGCCAATTAAGCACAATTAAAGGAACTATTTCGTATTCAAAAAAGTGATGTTATTTCTCAAACTTCTAATGGCTTTGAATCAGATTTTAAAATTTGGTGTTTTTGAAGCAGCTGGAAATTTATCTCATTTTGGATTAGGATTTTTTGAAAATGTTACTATTCCGATCTATAAAGGAGGATTTTATCTAAGTTTTATAAGAGCAGAAGACGATGATGTGATTCTGAAGACTGCAACTGGAAATGTTATGCCTGTTGATGGAAAAAATAACAATTACAGATTTTTTTATTAGAGTTCCAATGATTGATTATAAAACCACGAGTAAAATTAGATTGATTGATGAAATTACAAAAAGTCAAAACATTATGTTTAATTTTCTAGATTGGCAATGTATTGAACAAAAAGGTATTTCCGGAACAACTTATTCGTTCGATATCACAAATATTTATAGAAAATATCTTCAATCCTAAGTTCGTTATCATAGGTTTTCAAACAGATAGACAGAATAATTAAGAGAAAAATCCTTCAAAGTTTGATAGTTTTGAATGTAAAAAATATCAGAGTAAAATTGAAACGGTTCTTATTATCCAGATGAATTACAAAATTTAAACATTTCAGGAGGTCTTTTTTCAGAATCATGTATCAGATGTATCAAGATTTTAAGAAAGTTTACTGTAATAATAAGGAAATGTATTACAATCCTAAAGAATTTTATAGCGAATAGACCTATTTATGTCATTGATACAACAAAGAGTTATGACAATATTTCTGGTTCAAAAGAACGATATAATTATACAATATGGATTTTCAAAAAAGCTGTTACAAAACGCGATTTGTTATGTTGTTGTTGTTTTTCTGAGAAATTTTTAGCCTATGATGTGATTAAGAACGATATTAGAGAAAATTCAGTAGTTAAAGATGTTTCATATTATTCTCTGTCATTCCTTCTAAAACTTCAAAAATATTACTCTTTCGCTGATGAAAAATCTCGATTTCTTCCGGAATAATCTTTGTAATCATAGACAAAATATCCTAAATAGTTGTACAATAAAATGAAATTATTTATATTTATCTCTGTTGTAGAAATGTAACACATAAACATTTGTGCTGAAAAATTTATACCTCGGCAGACTTAGTTCCATAATCTCCATTTATAAAAAAAAATCTTTTTTGTTTAAATGGAAGAGTATAATGCCAACTGTTACAAGTGTTATAATAGAGGAGAAATTATGATAAAAGATATTTAGTTTGTAGAGATTGTAATTTAATTTTGTATGTAAGACCTAAACCTAAGAAATTTCGAAATATAATAACACATTTGAATAATCTGCTTACAAAATTGCAATATGGAGGTAAAAAACAAACACAATTTGTTACAGAATTTAGAAAACAGAATAAAAATTTTTACTTATCTCTTGGAACCGTTGAAAAAATTATTTTCCTTTTCAAAGAATAAATTAGGTTTGTAGGTATCGATACACACGTTTATTATGAAAAGATATTACCTGTATTTTTTTTATTATCTAGATGTAGAATTTGTTTATGATTTTTGAACCAGAAATCCTCGATGATATAATAGTACATTTGGAGAAATTAAACGAAGAACCTCGTGAAAAGAATGCGGTTTTACTCACATTCTCCCCGACTTCTCGAGTGAAGGTTAGCGAATTTCATTTTTTTCCGTCTTTGAATTTTTTCTATTTAAATGGAGTTCTTGAAAGAGTTAAATGATATTGGTGAATGCAAGTTTAAAGAGTATATGAAGTTGAATGAATTAGAAGAAAAAAAGAAGTACAAAATCATGAATTTGGAGAAAACGAAAGATAAATTCGGGTTTACCAATAATTGCCGAGTTGGAAGATTGTAAAGTACACTTACCGAACAGATTTTTGACTGTTTTGGATGAGGAAAAAGATTAAAGAATTAAACAAGAAATGAAAAATTACACTTGGTTGTTACTGGAAAGAAGACTATTAAAGATAAAGAAATTATAACAATTAACTTTGTAGAATAAAGTCTTAACTCTAAAACTTGCAGTCCCTCCCCACGTCATAGTACTGTTTTGATAACCATAGTTGTGGTGTCCTTTCTTCATAGGAATCACATGGAATATTATCTACAGTAATACGTTTTGTTTTCACACAAAATGTGGCTATATTCTATAAGAAAAATTCTATAATGCTCTTTAATGAATTGTGTTGATAAATCTTGATACTCACAAAAATTCCTAAGAAATTCATCAATTAAGTCTTGATTATCTTGAAAGGACGTATAATATGGGAAAAATGTCATAAAAAACGATGAAAACTCTCTGTTTGTTATTTTTTACTTTCTTTTCAATATCTTTCGTAATTATATTAAATATGTAATCCCTTACTTTTTTAGTTTTTTGCCGATAGTAAAACACTCCATTAGACGTTTTTCTGCAAAAGACTTTACAAGTTCTTTGAATTCTGTATCATTTAAGGAAAGTATCGAAGACGGTATCAACTGTTGTTGAAAATAAAACCGGCAATTCACTGAATTCATCTTTGTTGCACTGTTTTAATGCTAGAAATTGTTGAGACTTTGGTGAGTTCATGTTGTTTATTTAGTAGAAAAGTTTTTTATTTAAAGTACAGTATGTTTTTAGTAAAAATGTTTAAAATTGATTAAATTTTATTAAGATTTCGAATGATTTTTCCTTTATTCGTAGCAGATTTGACAACATTTTACACAAGCATAGCTTAAGAAAGTAGAAGCAAACAGCTGTAGATTTGGTTAATTTTTCATTCCACAGAGTAGATAGTAATGTACCGATCGCTTTTGGAGACGAACGACTGTAGATTCGGTTAATTTTTCATTGAGATTTGCTGTGTTATTTCTCAGCTTCCTTTATGGTACAATTGAACAGTATTTTACATTGCTTTTCGGTTGGCTCCGAAAGTGCGCCAGGAACCCCATATTATTATCTACTGTATACTATAATAATGATACTGAAATAGCAATTTTACGTAAACTTAATCAATTTATAATGATTAATAATGCAATGTCTAGTTATCTTATTTCTTAGCCAACATGAACACAAGAAAATAGTTATAAAAAAGCCAAAATTTTTAACGATGGACAGTATTACCTAAAATACTTACACCTATTTCTCAAATATATTTTTATCGTTTGTTAAAAAAAGTGCACGCCACATTCTGAATTATTATGTTTTTACGACTTTGGTTAAATGAGGATGGAGGATATATTATTAATTACTATTAAAATTTGATCTATTATATTAATTTATTAGAGCGAATGGTTAGAAAGATTATTAATTTTGTAAAAGACATAATTACCCACACCTATGCACTTTCAATAGAGCTTATATTTAACGGAATTTTATAGGTTAATTTTATAAATAAACTTCAAAAATCTATTGACCAAACATTATCACACACACAAGAAACAGTAAAACCTTTCTCAATTCTTAATACATCTGCCTTCCAACCTTTTTCACATATTAATATTAGGAACAGTAATTTATTCATGCATTATTCAATATGGGAACGGTGAAAAAATGTGTGGAACTGTAAGAAATCACCAGATCTGAGCTTCATATATTGTAGATGGCTAGATTACAAAGCAGATTAGTTTTGCATTAACTGATAAAAATAATATTAAGGGGTAGTAACAGAAAGGGAAAGTAAATTATTTCAAACTTCGCAGATTTATTCATTATGTATAATATCTTGAATTATTTGGCGTAATATAATTAGATTATTAACAATATTGGTAAGAGAGTAAGATATCAAACTTAAAAAAA
>NW_025780983.1:0-53381 GCF_021130785.1 Homalodisca vitripennis | reverse complement strand
GGTATCTCTACTGCGAACTTATTAAGAAGGGTGAGCTATGAACACAATTTCGGCAGAACATAGTCATTGTTAAGATCACGTACATCCGGTCCCAATATTTCCAAGATTTCCTGTATTGAATTCCCCATCATAAAAGTCCGTCGCCGTAACTTCAAAAGAGTCTAGAAATGTTCAAATATTCTCAAGGTCTCCTATATTAAATTGCTCATCATAAAAGACCACCGTGGTAAGAACATAAGGGTCTAGAAATGTTGGCAAACACTACAATATTCGGCTCCCGCCACCACTATGAGCCGGGAGCCGAAAACTCTCAGTAGGGTTAGTAGCACCGTATTCACTCCCCTACAGATTGTGCCCCCACGCGCTCAACTCCTCCACTCCTCACGCGCATCCCACCGGTCATGCTATAACTTCCCTAGAGTAATTATATTATCTATTTTATTATTGAAATCTGCTGACTCATACTATGTGAGATGAAACAAGAAAATGGCAATGTAATATCAGTTATTACTACACTTACTTTAAATAAATACACATGAAAATCAATCTAATCAATTAAAACTATTGTTTGGTTGTTGCCCCATGAAGCTGTGGATTATCGTTTATCGCAATTATTGCGGAAGTTTGCCAGTAAAATGCAAATATAGAATACAGCATAGAACTATAATCAAAACAAACACTGTTCAACATTCACTAAATACCAAAATGAAAATAAAAATACCGCATAGAAACTGTATCAATATCTGTACAGAGAGTTAC
The DNA here is from genome assembly GCF_021130785.1 of Homalodisca vitripennis. Classification (NCBI taxonomy): domain Eukaryota; kingdom Metazoa; phylum Arthropoda; class Insecta; order Hemiptera; family Cicadellidae; genus Homalodisca; species Homalodisca vitripennis. The sequence continues at coordinate 52,622 of NW_025780983.1, read as the reverse complement.
AAAATACAGTGATTTATGCGGTGCCAGTACTCATTGATCGGGGCAATTACTCAATGAACTGACAGAAACTTCGTGTACAACAAACTTTGATTTCTATCCACATATTTTAAGTTTCACTATTTATTACTGTGTTTGTGGAAATTTGTTATGTTTATAGATTATCAGAATAAAAATTAGTTGACGTTACATAAATATGATATAAATAATATAGTGAATAATAATAATGAATCAAATAATATTTCGCTAAAGCACTTGTTATTGTATTATTACAATTTTCTCCATAATGACTATTAGATATCACACGACCATTGCTCTTCAATGAAAGGAGGAAGATAAACTATATTGTAGATCACACTATTGGTACTTATCCAGTCCCAATTGTCACTTGCATATTTTAATCAGTATAAAACTAGATTTATTTATTTCAATTAACAATGAACCGAACTAATACTAATACCCTGAACTAAATCAAATTCAATAAAATTACGACAATCAAAGGAAGCTTTAATATATATTCTGTCGTAATATAGGGAAGGGGTATTAACTAATAAGCGTAGCCTTCAGGGCTGATAATAATAGTTTAGTATAACGCACTGATACATTATTATTACACTATACTTTGGATAAATCGACTTACTTATTTATTAAGAAAGACAGAGAGCTAATATTCTAATCTTGAACATTTTTGACATCGCAAACCACCCGAATCTCTTTACATAGGGCTTCCCTTAAACTGCTCAGCCCCAAATCTGTGATTACCATGAGATGTTGCTGCCACGAAACTTGACTGTCACGAAATCTTTGACCACAGAAACCTTAACTACGAACCCCCTTAAAACAACCCCAATAGTTAGCTTTAAACTTTTAGCTCTATGTGGAACTGTAACTTTAATTTGGGCCATGTCCAATTGAACAAACATAACATAAGTTTGTATGAAATATAAAAAGGTCCTCTAGATCTTGAAGATAACCTATGTGAGAACACAATACTGGAAGTAGCACTGTACATATACACAATAAAACTATACTAGATATTTATCATTTAATAAATTTAAAACTTTGGCATATGTTAGGTATAAATGAGATAGTAATACCGTGGGTAGAAACAAGTCCCAAATTTAACTAAATCAAACTAAATTATAAAATAAATCAAAGGAAAATGTTTATAGAAGTTCAAATAATATTCAATAATGTTCAAATAAATTGTTTATATGTCAGTTAAATCAGGTAATGACATATAAACAATTATGATAAAAGAACATGGATTATGGAGGGCAAAATAAAACGGAAGCAATGAGGATAGAAATAATTATCATACACGTGTTTATTACCAGTGAGATAAAACAAATTATTCAAGAGTTATCAAACTTATGAGCCTAATGAACTGGAATGACAATACACGGACGAATAAATTCAGAATAAACCAACAGCAGGTTGTTCCCTGCTACAATCATTTTCGCCATCTTTTTCAAGATTATTGTCATTCACAGAGCGGCTATTGTGGCAGCCGAGTCCGTTACCTGTGATAGTCGTGTTTTGTTTGTTATTTATCAGTACAAGTATTAAAAGAGAACGTTTTGTGGACTATAGCTCTTGTGCATAAATTATTTGCTTAAACCATTTATTATCCTATAACCCGTGTTTAAGTAAACATTGGCTTGATAAAGAAGAGAATTGTGGTGTAATTATTTACTTAGCTTGCTCTATTTTGTCGGGGTCGCTGAACACAAATCTGTTGTTTCCGAACAAAACTTAATTCAGCAAATGTAAAACTTACACCCAAAAACGTGATTCTTCATGAGAGAAGAACAACATCTGCACCTTTCAGCATGTTGACCACTTTTGATTTTCAAGACAAGGTTTATATAAACGTGTTAGAAACTTGCCATTTCGTACATAGGTTTTTCTTAACCCAAAAGAAATCTGTTGAGTTGGGGATTAAAATTTCAAACTTAGAGGTAAACCCATTCTACCAGTTTTATATTGGTTACTTATACTACGAATCACCATGACGGCAACAAGTAAATTACATAATAAACGAATTTGTATACAAAATGAGTACTGTCATGTTACATTTTATCATACACGTCACAAACAGTATGTAAAGATTTCGATTGCAGTTTGTTGATTGGTATTTCGTTAGGTTCTGTCGCGTAGCTCGATAGTCCGTTCGTTGTATTGGTTGATTAAAATGCAAAGTCTTTGTTAATGTTCTTGAAACACAACAAGTCTTATATTAAACCTTTAATCTTTCAAACTTAAAAAGATAACAGGTTTAGGGTATTTTAATCGTTAAAGGTTACCAAAATATAGCACTATGTTTCCAGGATTTTAATCAATCCTACTCTTCTGGAAAATCTTTTAGGTATGAGGTTAAACAGCCCTTAAAAACAACAAATTGAAAAATAATCAACATATACCAAATATCAAAGTTAACAACAGAACTAGTTGAAACAGAACAATGCGTTTAACTAAAGATATGTCAGTGCGGATCTACAGATACTTGTTTTTGTTCTCTGGCCAAATTTGTCTCTACGTCAACGTTGGTCTTGATCGATTTATTAAAGTTTTTTTTGTGTGCTTAACCTTATGCCTTAATGGTTTTCGGCACCTGAAGTAGAATGTGGAATCCAAACCTCCAGATGTAAAGTTCTATGTTTGTATCTCTTTACGATGACAAATATCAGAACTCCAAAAACATGTTATCTTTATAATCATCTATGTGTCAATAATACAGTTTTAACGTGTGAACAAATACAGATAAACCTATAAAATACATGCTTTGAGGCTTTTCGCTTTTACTTCTATACTTATCCTGTTATTTCGCATTAATTTATGTTAAGTCTAATTTTTAAAATTGACTTTATTTGCTAAAAATGTTATATACATATAAAATAACTATCAACTATAACACCTAATTTGTGTCTATTTCCTTACATCAGATAATTTGTCTAAAGTTATGCTCACTGGACCTACTATAACCAACTAATTACAATACACAGCGATGGAAATACTGTTTAATAACGTAGTTAGTTAATAAGGATATGTCGTTAACTATTTTACAATCCTATGCTGAGTTGAATAATCAATGTATTTTCATCTGATAGTACATCAGAAAATTAATGTAATTATTCGAGTGTACTTATATATGTTTAATAATAAACTTTGCAAAATTTGTTTTTTATTCGGCTTAATTTAATAAGTATCCAATTAAAATTATTTTGAATTAAACATTTTATTTTACCAAAAGTATTTGCATTAATAAAACTCATAAAGACTAAAACATGACTTCCTGATATCATTTAACTTGTTCAAAACTCAGATGATGGGAGGGGAACATTTTGAACACTTACTTTGATCACAGGTACTTAAAAATTGGTATTTACTTGTAATACTTAATAATTTACATTGTTCAATAGTTTTAAAATTCAAATAGCTATAACTACTGAATGAATCCACCTTTTGAAGTCCGGTTTGCGGCATTGTACTCTGCTAAGTAAGATCTTTAATTTGATACCAAACTTGACCTATGCTGCTATTTAAGAATTTTGTCTGACTCCTTGTGGACCGTCCCCTAAAGGGATTATCCGGTCGGTAATTGAGCAGATGTGTGCGTTACTATCACCAGTAAGCACGTGTGAACTTTGGTATTTCTTTCTATTATGGTTCAAAAATTAAAAAAGAGGTTCCAGACTTAATTGACAACCTGTATATATTACAATGCTATATTCACAATGGAAAATTTAAAACAAAAGATGCAGACGAGCATTAAAATTATTTATATCACTTTATTTACAAAACCAAGAGTGATTTAATACCAGTTATTCTTTATATAAGGCTTTGTATTTGCTGAACATCAGAAAAGATAGTAAGTTCCAGCTTCATAGGATACTTGAATGTGAACATTAAGATTTATGGAGAAACTTATGATAGCATTATAAGCCCAGTAAAATTTACATGAAGACTTGTTGTAAATAATGTATTCAGTTTCTTTAAATCGATATTCTATTTAACTGCATATATACTCTCTTCACTATGTAAAAGCACGAATGTGCATGTATTCGTATGTTGCAAAATTACTTTAAGCTTTTACATAAACAGTTTTTCAAAATAAATTAACCCAAATTATAGAAAATCTTTACTTCATGAAAAAATTAAAACAAAACGTGAGGCGAAATAATGTGCTATGAATTTAATAAATTGGGTACAGCACAAATTAAATATTTCAACTATTAGAATGTTGAAGTGAAAGGAAAATAAATTCAGTATAATAAAACATATCTTTTCCATAAATATAAAGCTATACATTTTCATTTTATAGTATATGAGTTAAATACTTATTATCTTATTCAAATGTTAAATAGGGTTTGTTTATTTATTTTTATGTTGGTTGTATTTATTTAATTTTATCTATACTGCAGAATTCAGTAACTCTGAGTTGATTACATGTTGCAGAAAAATAAATGTTGGAGAGAATCGTCTTGTTTTAGTAATACTTTTATAATTAATGTTTGGTGGATAGGTTTGAATTATATCAATAAGTTATTATTTTTTATAGTATAAACTGCTCACATTAATAACATGTTTCATTTAATGTTTATTATTAACTAAAATTATGTTACCATGGGAAATAAATAAAAAATACTCCTTTGTTAACCAATTAACTGTATAGTGAAATAATTGTTTAATTTTCTAATTGTTACAGTTGAATGAATTTTATTTCAATTAAGAATGACCAACAGGTAATTAATTGTGTCATTGTCCGTCCATCTCTCTGTAATAACTAAAGTATTATAATAACTAATAATATAAAGCTTATAGAGAATTGTAACTTGGTAAAGAGGATACACTTAGTCTAAGGTAGAGTCAATAATATTATATTATCGTGTCCTTAGATACTTCTTTGTATTAGTTTATTATGTAAAATTTTATTTATAATAGTCTACTCATTTATTAAACCTCTCAATGGGACTTGTAGTAAGAGACGGATGTAAAATTTATCGGATTCTCGTTTACCAGAGAATGCAATTTTGCCTTATCCAAAAATAACATACAAGTAGGCTCAGAAAAAGTAAAATATCGTGTAATACATAGATTGATATTTCTTAAAACAACCACTTAATGATGAACATTATTATATACTTAACATAAAATAAATGTGCGTTAAAACCATTTAAAATTGTCATTAATAACACGTTGTTAAAGATTTAACTATACTATCAATCTGCAGCGAAAGCGCCATATAGCGGAAAATGAGACTCCAGCCTCCAGGCATATTGACGGTTAATCCCTCCTTTGGGCAATAATCCCAATGGCTTCAGGACAGATAGTACTCGTAGCTCACAGATGAGCTTTCGTGTAGAATGGCAGGTAAGGAAAACTAACTGTTTGAACATTTGCTTGGAGAAAGGAGTGGAATAAAGAGCGTAATCAGATTGGATGAGCAGTCGTTGGGTCATTGGTCTTCGGTAAGTGATGTTGCCTAGGGTGTGTCGTCCTTCAGAGCCCTAGGTCTCCTTCACTTTCTGGGGGTGGGGCATCCTCCTGGGATATCCTACTCATTGATGTGTTCCCACTTAGACTGTTCAGCCGCTGAGTAAATCAGAGTGACTTGATCCTTGACATAGTTGTGGATCGATGGTCATAATTGTTGTAATAAAACATAGACTAGTCTTATGATTAACGTGTAGAAATACAGAATCAGTATTAATAACACTTGTTCGTGGAAAATTTGTGTTAAAATTTAATTTTACGATTACATCTAGTTTTCATTGATAGATGAAGCTTTTATGGGCTTCATAACAGAATAACATATTCCTTTTTTAGTACTTTAAGATAACTCTACTAAAGTAGTAAGCATTTTATCACCCAAGTGAAATTGCAATTAAAGTAGTCAGAAAGTTATCTAATGATGCTGCTTTCTTAACGACAGTTTTGTAAATGAGATAAATTTGCACATTAAATTACTACATAAACAATGACACAGAATTATAACATTGGTACGCTGACAGCAACAACCGCAACAAGCACTGAGTACAGTGGCGCTGTCATGTGAGCGAACAATAACAAAGGCCTATCGGTACGCTGACAGCAACAACCGCAACAAGCACTGAGTACAGTGGCGCTGTCATGTGAGCGAACAATAACAAAGGCCTGTCGGTACGCTGACAGCAACAACCGCAACAAGCACTGAGTACAGTGGCGCTGTCATGTGAGCGAACAATAACAAAGGCCTGTCGGTATGCTGACCTCCACCACCACCACATTTAACATAAGCCTACACTTCAAAATCACACCAGAATAAAACGTCCAAAAACCAATTTCATACGTAGTGTGTGGACAATATGTGCGTAAATGAATGCTCACGAAGAAATGTTGCGGAATGTTTTGTAATTGCACTAGTCATCAGATCTATTGCGTTTCTTTGCGCGTTGTATATAATTTTGACATTATTAGTTAAAGAACTTACAAAAAATGTAAAGACATAAATTTATTTTACTGAAGTGTTCTGTTTCATCTAAGATGCCTATTTTGAAGGTAATAAGCTAAAACGTAGGCAAAATCACTTTTTGTATAAAAATATTTATTTCCAGACATAATTTTGAATGGAATACAACAGATTCGTGTTCAGCGACCCCGAAAACATAAAACGAGCAAAATAAAACAATTACACCAGAACTTTCCACTTCAAGCCCTTTTAAAACATCGTTAGATTGGGCTTACTATGTGTTGGGTTATTCTATCGTAGTTGAGTAGAATATGATTTTAGGTATATAGGCTATCATATACCCACTTCACTTTTTATTCGACTACGCTTTAGTGTGTAACTCGTTGAAACTTCACTTAATTGTAAAAGTTGGAAGCTCAGTATCACAGTAAGACAATTTTCTAATCAGACCTTTTGAATTTAATATTTCGGAGTCAAGAGAGTGGCTCCGTTATTAACAGGAAATTAATGCAAGAGACGAATGGCTTAAAATAGTCTACTATAAAACTAATATTTAAGTACTTCCGTTAATAATACATGTTACAGGTTGAATATCATCGGAAACTTACAACGTAGGCTGATGTTGAGTAAGTATTACAATCATTACAATTGCCACAGTTTAATTCAGGTAGTAAACGAACAGGATGTCTTAAACAGTTCAGTGAAATACGCTAATAATATAAAAAAACCATATAAAGCTAATGTGTCACAGTATTAGGTGTAAAGATGACAGCCGATTGGAATTCTTATATTTCGTGGAACAAAATAGTACAGAAATTTTGTGTACAATTAATTATGTTGACATGACAAATTTAAGTTTACTATACTGATTATCATCAATGGTATCCTCCCTTCTATATACTGTAATCAGCAGGTGTCAGGAGTAGAAACAAGAACAGGACCGAAGTAACAATGTGTGTCCCAGTTGGAGGTTTATGACCTCCTCTCTGAGTCCTGCTTTGCAATATCTTGTTCTTGCGTGTCTTAACTGCTTAATACCATCATACATTTGAACGTTTAATAATTTTAATTATAATCTACTGCTTTTTATCCATTAAACACGTAGGCATTAATTAGGCAAAATCTTAATTAACAGAAATTTACAATAGCAAAGAGTTGTTACAACTGTTTAGCTACGATGATATTTGTTGTGCGTTCAGTTCCTCAGTTGTAACCAAAGAGTTGTAAACATTTTGATTTCTAATATTTATAAACTACCATTTGCTACAATACAGAATGTACACAGCTAACTGATGCAAAAGAATTTGATGTGAAATAGGGTGAAATGTTTATTTAAAGTATCTGTAAAGGCATAATTTCCAAACGAGAAGTTTTGAATATTAACGATGAAATAGCGAAGGAAAAGAGGAACGTTTGCTGTCAAAACCTGAGCCCACGGGCACGCTGAAAGCTCAGCTACATGTTCTTTCCATAAGAAACCAAACATCTAGTAGAACCATTAAGGGAGAGACTATGGTCCAATACGTGGAATACCTAAATAGGGGTACCTATTTTAAATATAGATAAGAATAATTTATGAATTCGTAAGATAATAAAGCGATAGTACATGAATTTGTTTCACCGTACTACTGTAGATCAATTGTGAGAAAGACACCTTCACGAGAAAAATTAATTTTAATTTTGATACAACGATTCTGCAAACAAAACTGGCCTTGTAAGTCTTGCTACTTTATGTAATATGTAAAAACTTAATACGACAGTAAAGGTAACCTAAGAAGCACAATACAATGATATCAACATACAACGCACTAAGAGGATGAGACAACACAGAGCTTTGTGTTGCCGGAAATAGCTGCTAGACCGGATGGACCTCTCTAAGGGATTGAGAAGGCTTTTCCGGTCTGTTAAATATACTTCTCTATCAACACGACCTTGGTTATTTCTTGTTTACATTGAATGACTAATACCTTTACTTGAAGTTATACTGATTATTGGTCATCTTGGTATTTCATCAAAATACGTTTAATAAGTTATGTTAGTTAAAATGTTTCAGCTAAACATCCTTGTGTTTCAACACAAAGAATACTAAGTAACACAACTTGACAAGTGAATAAAACAACTTCCGAACAACTGACACATAACTCAACTTGTTCTCAATTCTGATAACCAAATTTATGTTTGTTTTTATTGAAACAGGTGACTTTTGCTATTGATACCTTCGACAATGCGACAAAAATCATATTTAACTCTACTAAAACTTATTTTATTCATAAAAAATTTCTATTAATTATTTTCCTATATAAACATAGTTATGGAAAACGGAATACATCAAAAGAGCTAACTCAGTAGCCGAAGGCAGTTGCGTTGTAAACAAAAAAATGTATATCCATATAAATCAAAACGAGTAGTTAGTTACACGTCCCGGATAAAACTTATAGTAACATTACATTTTTAATCGAATTCCATTTTTATATTTTTGTACAATACTCTAATATATACACATGTATGTATATAAAATTAAATTTTTGTAATACTGTCATTTCCATTCTCTTCTTGCGTTCATATGCTTGGAATGGTTCGTTTGAATCTTATTTTAAATGATTTGTTAACACACGCATACAACGATTTTGTAGAATCTTATTTTACAAAAAAAAATCGATTATTTCATCCAGTTTATTCGAAGGGCCAGTATGAAAGATCAGCATATCTGTAACAACCATTAAATATAATTCGGGTTTTGAAATGTTCCTGTCTATCCATATCCATTCCGGAAATAAATAATAATAATTACTCTAGAGCCAAAATTCAGAGATATTAGAGCCAAATACAAACTCTTTCCACTCTTCCACTAAGGAATTTATACTTTAACAAAATCACCTTAACCAAGAAATTTGAAATTATATGTTTGAGTATTATAAATAATTTATTTATACAACACTCTGTTGGCTTGGCGTTTATTGGTGGAACCGAGAAACCTAAGTAAAGTAAGTATAATAAATGCACTTTTTAGAAGGTACATAAAAAGACTACGGTGCTGTAAAACAGAATATAAGCCTTCCTACATTTCCTTTGATACATTCAATAATTTAAAAAATACATTTCATTGCATATATTACTTTCTTCAGTACTGAAGATTTGGAAGAGTAAACTTGAATGGTTTCATTAACTGTTTCTGCGGACTACATAGTATATGGGTGTTTCTGTAGGTTTTTTTTGTTTGTTACATGCTCTTGAAGCTATTTTGAAACACGTGTCAATAATTAATTAGTATGTAAGAATGGGAGAATAGCTTAATACCCCTTTTCCTTATACAGAATGTTTAAGACCACCTCTCAAATGTCTAGCAGCCAAACGGCTAACTGCATGGATTTAGCTTAAATGGATTTCCAACTACTTAATTCACACCAAGAGTATACAATATCATTATTTAGTGTAACACCATGAGCGGTGTTACTGTCAGTCAGTTGGTTTACTGTCATGTTTATTTGTAATGGATACACCCAGGAGACTACAGTGTGCTACTGAACACAGCTATAACTGAAATATTGTGATGCAAATACGTAAACAGGTAATGTAGATAGACAAAGAATGTAGTTAAATTATCTCATAAGCTTCCGGCATTTCTGTTTATGGAAGCGGATCTCATTTTGTCTTAAACGTTTATGACCCAGTTTGCGTCCAGCAATTAAACTCATTTGTTTATAGCCGTCATAAACACAGTAACGATTACTCGTAAGCTGATTGAGTAATGGAGTATATTTAAAACAGCTCACTTTTGCAAAGCAATAGTGAAACTATCTTTAGTATATTTACAAAATAAAGTTTTTATATATTCCATACATTTGGAAGCAGGAAGCAACCATTACCTGATGAAATTTAATCCTTAAAAGTGTTTTTTCACTTTAACTAATGAACAAAGTAAAAGAATATTTCTGAAAGTTGTTTAAATGTCAATACTCGTCTTCGGTTAATTAATTTGATGAGCAACTCCCAATATACTATTCGTGATGTACACTTCATGGAGTTCATATCTAAAACTTTCATAACATGAATGACATTTAAGAATTGCTTAACATTTATTACACTACTTTTATAAATGAAATTTATACTATCAGTGAGACCGTACTAAAATTTAAATTGTGGTACTAAAACGAAGTAAAATAACCTATTTTATTTGAAAAAGAGTCCGAATGTATATAAACTGTAAGGACCAAATATTCTAAACCTGTTGTAGCAAGCTGCTTACAGTTAATGTACACTAATTTTGTACATAATGTATTATAATACAATAGTTTTGACCTTAAAATAAAAAATAAATATTTTTTTAGGATGTGTTTGTTTTGAGTCCGGCTGTTTAGTACTTAAGAAGACAGGGCCTGAAGAGGTTTTAACTAACTGTTTCTTAAAGTAATATTTTTTAAAGTCAAACATTAAACTGTGGTCAAAATACCCGTATAAAGCACATAGGTACCTGCTTAATTATATAAACTTATAAATACAACGTTTATTGAAAAAATGAGAATTATAGGTTATGCTCTTCTAATTGGTTTACAAGGTGCAGATGTTGGTTATTACGTTTGAAAGCTCATTTTACAGTATCATGATTTTAAAAGAATGTAACTCATTCTAAATTATAGGCCTACAACACAATGTTTGTAGTTTTTAATGCAGCAGGACAAGAGTTGTTTATTAGAGATGTAGCTTCGAAAAGTGTTTGATAAATATTTATATAATTATAAACCTTTTAACACTTTTTAAACTTTTTATTTTCATACTATGCACATTTCGAGTTAAATTATAAAGAGTTTTTTTTTTTTTATTTTAAGTTAATTTTTTTAATGTCCATCTTGTAATAAGCTTTAATATGAAATTTAACCTGATCTATATTTTTTTCTTTTTTTGTTAATTGAGAACATATGCCTGTACTACCCGTAGAGGATTTTTTGACTTGCGACACAGCGAATACAAACAGTTTAGAGTTTTAATGCAGCAGGACGAATTTATTTTTGAAGTGAAAACTTCTTTAGGCGCGTTGAGCGTTTTGGTAGAGGGTAAAATCCTCGGTTCGCGTCACCGACATGCTAATGATACTAACCTGCATGAAAAAGTCAGTCTCGCTGTGTTTTTTAACCGTAGACTTGGCCGCGGACTACTAACCTGCATGAAAAAGTCAGTCTCGCTGTGTTAAAACTATCCCGGCGGAGTATGAAAACAGACTGCGAAAATCAGTGACCTTTACGGCTTCCTCTCGCGATTTAAAAGTGAAGCCAATGTCGTACAATTCTGTAAGATGCGTCAAATTAAAGCTCTTAATATTGGCAATCTATTGGTTACATTTTTGACGTGACAACGTCTTAAATTAGGTTGCGGCTTGGAGTCACTCATGAAAAAGTGTAACGCCCGGTAACGTTACGATGCCCGTCCAGTGGGTCCGCCGCACGGGATCCGCACGGGATAAAGCAGTTAACTGTGGGTCCGCCGCACGGGATAAAGCAGATAACTATGTTTATTCGTGAAAATGTGGAGTGCTTAGATTCGTCATTTACAACAACTACAACAATAAAGGTAAATAATTGTACACTGATATTTCATTATCGTAAACTATGATTGATTGATTAATTGTTAGATTGACACAAAAGTTGAGAAACTGAGTTTATAGGTTATGTCATACTATTGACAAATGTTGATAGTGTTAAGTAAATTATTAGTTTAAATCACTCTGCAATCAATCGTAATTCAGTCGATTGAGAAGAAACAGCGCGTATTGCTAGTCAAACATTTAAAACAACAAATTATAACCTCTAACCTGTCATAACAGTGCGACCAAACAAACGAACTAAACCGACCAATCACCACGCGCGGAGTTAGAATTTAACTGTGTTTAGCAAGAATTTCAAATTCCAATTTTAGTAAATGTTTTATTCAACTTTACCATTTACAATAACAAATTTTAATTAATTTCAAATTATGTACAATGTTTTAGTAAACAAAATATATTTCTATAGTTAAAATTTGTGCAATTCTTATTTTCATTCAATTCCTTGTTCCTATTGTGCAATTTAATAATATTCATATCAATAAATATTCTACCGAGAAAAAGACGTTGTCACGTAAAATCTTCGCCCGTAAAACCGATTTTACAGGCAACCATAATTTTTTAAATATTAAAAAAATTTCGAAATAATTTTGATTATTGTTTACATTTTACATAGCGTTTACAATGACAAGAAAAAAGTAGTAAGCGAGGATTTTTTTTTATTTTTTGGTCAGACAAAATTTGTCAGCGAGAAAGTTGTGTGAAAATAGATGAATATTGTTTTTGTAATTTATCATTTTTTTATTGGAAGTTTAGTTTAGCCTGTAGTAGCGTATGAAGTGATGAGTGAACGTTTCTGCCAGAACTGTAGTTGGCGCATTGGCTCACTGATACCGTATTAACTCAATAAATTAGTTTATTGTGCAATAAAAATACATTTACGAAAGAACCAAGTTAATTTAACTAATTTATTAGTTTTAAAAATATTGTGGGTTTAATTGTTATTGCAATTATATACTTTATCCGTAGCAATAACTGTATTATTTACAACGGTGTTCAACTCACTGTTGTTCACTCGGTGTTTACTCACTTGTATTCTATGTTTAACTAACTATTAATATTGAGCAATTACAACAAGTATAATGATTGCATTGAACTTTTTTTCATTAAAATAATATTCTTTAATACTTACAGTACTTTTTTATTAAGATATTGTTAAGATAATTGTATATTAATTATTTTTTCAACCACTTTGTATTTATATTTTGTTCATGATTTGTTTAACCCATCATATGTAACTAATAAATAAAACAAAAAAAATTTCATATAATTTTTGCATATAGTTTTAATTACTCTCAACTTAATAGTTCCGTTTTCACTTCTATCGGCAGTCCCACGACTGCTACTGTATTTTTTTTAAGTTTATCTTGTTATAAGCTTTAATATGAAATGTAATCTTATCTATACTTGTCTCCAGTTTAATTTGATAGGGTACCTGTACCTACCTAAGTGGCTTTGTTACCTAGGTGTATTACATTATCGAAATAGTTAAACAAAGTGTTGTCCATAAGACATCTACGAAGGATGATTTGAAATGTAATCTTATCTATACTTGTCTCCAGTTTAATTTGATAGGGTACCCGTACCTACCTAAGTGGCTTTGTTACCTGGGTGTATTACATTATCGAAATAGTTAAACAAACTGTTGTCCATAAGACATCTAAAAAGGATGATTTGAAATGTAATCTTATCTATACTTGTCTCCAGTTTAATTTGATTGGGTACCTGTACCTACCTAAGTGGCTTTGTTACCTGGGTGTATTACATTATCGAAATAGTTAAACAAACTGTTGTCCATAAGACATCTAAAAAGGATGATTTGAAATGTAATCTTATCTATACTTGTCTCCAGTTTAATTTGATAGGGTACCTGTACCTACCTAAGTGGCTTTGTTACCTGGGTGTATTACATTATCGAAATAGTTAAACAAAGTGTTGTCCATATGACATCTACGAAGGATGATTTGAAATGTAATCTTATCTATACTTGTCTCCAGTTTAATTTGATAGGGTACCTGTACCTACCTAAGTGGCTTTTTACTCGGGTGTATTACATTATCGAAATAGTTAAACAAAGTGTTGTCCATAAGACATCTACGAAGGATGATTTGAAATGTAATCTTATCTATACTTGTCTCCAGTTTAATTTGATAGGGTACCTGTACCTACCTAAGTGGCTTTGTTACCTGGGTGTATTACATTATCGAAATAGTTAAACAAAGTGTTGTCCATAAGACATCTACGAAGGATGATTTGAAATGTAATCTTATCTATACTTGTCTCCAGTTTAATTTGATAGGGTACCCGTACCTACCTAAGTGGCTTTGTTACCTGGGTGTATTACATTATCGAAATAGTTAAACAAAGTGTTGTCCATAAGACATCTACGAAGGATGATTTGAAATGTAATCTTATCTATACTTGTCTCCAGTTTAATTTGATAGGGTACCTGTACCTACCTAAGAGGCTTTGTTACCTGGGTGTATTACATTATCGAAATAGTTAAACAAAGTGTTGTCCATAAGACATCTACGAAGGATGATTTGAAATGTAATCTTATCTATACTTGTCTCCAGTTTAATTTGATAGGGTACCTGTACCTACCTAAGTGGCTTTGTTACCTGGGTGTATTACATTATCGAAATAGTTAAACAAAGTGTTGTCCATAAGACATCTACGAAGGATGATTTGAAATGTAATCTTATCTATACTTGTCTCCAGTTTAATTTGATAGGGTACCTGTACCTACCTAAGTGGCTTTGTTACCTGGGTGTATTACATTATCGAAATAGTTAAACAAAGTGTTGTCCATAAGACATCTACGAAGGATGATTTGAAATGTAATCTTATCTATACTTGTCTCCAGTTTAATTTGATAGGGTACCTGTACCTACCTAAGTGGCTTTTTACTCGGGTGTATTACATTATCGAAATAGTTAAACAAACTGTTGTCCATAAGACATCTAAAAAGGATGATTTGAAATGTAATCTTATCTATACTTGTCTCCAGTTTAATTTGATAGGATACCTGTACCTACCTAAGTGGCTTTGTTACCTGGGTGTATTACATTATCGAAATAGTTAAACAAAGTGTTGTCCATAAGACATCTACGAAGGATGATTTGAAATGTAATCTTATCTATACTTGTCTCCAGTTTAATTTGATAGGGTACCTGTACCTACCTAAGTGGCTTTTTACTCGGGTGTATTACATTATCGAAATAGTTAAACAAACTGTTGTCCATAAGACATGTAAAAAGGATGATTTGAAATGTAATCTTATCTATACTTGTCTCCAGTTTAATTTGATAGGGTACCTGTACCTACCTAAGTGGCTTTGTTACCTGGGTGTATTACATTATCGAAATAGTTAAACAAAGTGTTGTCCATAAGACATCTACGAAGGATGATTTGAAATGTAATCTTATCTATACTTGTCTCCAGTTTAATTTGATAGGGTACCTGTACCTACCTAAGTGGCTTTGTTACCTGGGTGTATTACATTATCGAAATAGTTAAACAAAGTGTTGTCCATAAGACATCTACGAAGGATGATTTGAAATGTAATCTTATCTATACTTGTCTCCAGTTTAATTTGATAGGGTACCTGTACCTACCTAAGTGGCTTTTTACTCGGGTGTATTACATTATCGAAATAGTTAAACAAACTGTTGTCCATAAGACATAAAAAAGGATGATTTGAAATGTAATCTTATCTATACTTGTCTCCAGTTTAATTTGATAGGGTACCTGTACCTACCTAAGTGGCTTTTTACTCGGGTGTATTACATTATCGAAATAGTTAAACAAACTGTTGTCCATAAGACATGTAAAAAGGATGATTTGAAATGTAATCTTATCTATACTTGTCTCCAGTTTAATTTGATAGGGTACCTGTACCTACCTAAGTGGCTTTTTACTCGGGTGTATTACATTATCGAAATAGTTAAACAAACTGTTGTCCATAAGACATGTAAAAAGGATGATTTGAAATGTAATCTTATCTATACTTGTCTCCAGTTTAATTTGATAGGGTACCTGTACCTACCTAAGTGGCTTTTTACTCGGGTGTATTACATTATCGAAATAGTTAAACAAACTGTTGTCCATAAGACATGTAAAAAGGATGATTTGAAATGTAATCTTATCTATACTTATCTCCAGTTTAATTTGATAGGATACCTGTACCTACCTAAGTGGCTTTTTACTCGGGTGTATTACATTATCGAAATAGTTAAACAAACTGTTGTCCATAAGACATCTAAAAAGGATGATTTGAAATGTAATCTTATCTATACTTGTCTCCAGTTTAATTTGATAGGGTACCTGTACCTACCTAAGTGGCTTTTTACTCGGGTGTATTACATTATCGAAATAGTTAAACAAACTGTTGTTCATAAGACATCTAAGAAGGATGATTTGAAATGCCTTTTTATAATTGTACAACATCATATTTGTACCCAGATTAAAATCTTGTTAATCATATAAAAACCTATTTATTTAATAAAGTAAATGTAGCCGAACGTTTGGTTTTGAGTGGTGGCATAAAGCAGTACTATTTTGTGTGGATGGCAGAAACAATTAACATTTCAACTCTTCCCAGACTACTAAACGCTTGTTTAACAATAATTACTTAATAGCTTATTGTTTGGCTAAATAATTATAGTATTGGCAAATAGTGACTGCGACTTGGCTCAGGTAGTTTGGCGCCTACAGATACGGAGACCGTACACTCAAAATGTAGGGGATTAGGATCGGCAGAATTTCCACCCTATTAGTTACCTAGTGCACTTTCCTAATCAAACCCAGATTTCATTATTTGTAATTTTTCCTGATGTTACAATGGTATATATAGTTGATAAACATAATAAAAACAAAAATGATGCCGATCACGTATAGGACAGAATATGCAAGGTGCCGGGCTGGCCCCAACCGTCTGCTCTCATGAGTTTGGGGGTGCGTGCGTATAAGGCGACATTCACGCCCTTCAGCCGCAACCCCTAATTTGTAGATTCCTTTAATAAACCTTATTTTACACACAAACAGGCATTTAATCTAACCCATTTTCACCAAATCAAGTTAACCTAAGACGGATATGTCTACTACAAATCTTAAAATTGATTTATATTGATCTTATTGAGTGATTTATTTATTTATTTTATATAATATGAATAAGTCTATATTTCTTACTGTATATACAGTAAGGAAAAGAAAAAATACAACTATAGATATTTTGTAGTATTTATCACTGTTAGTGAGGTTCACTTTATTAAAGTTTTTCGAGGAAGAACAGTAATATAGTCACTGCGGGATAGTCCAGCTACATTGCAATATAGACAGAGTTCTAGTGAAGACGTGACTAGGATATGATTGTTCTACTGTGATATACTGTCACGAGACCAACATATGTCACGTACAATTGCTTACCAAGTCTTTATATTGACTAGGTCTGTGTACAGAACTTGGGAGGCACGTCCCAGTCTGTCTGTGGGAACAGACAGTTGGGAGTCTGGCCATCAGACATAATTAACTGTTATACACGTTTCCTCTTGTCACATCTATACAGGGTTTTCATAAATGAATGGTACAATTTAAACATAAAATAAAAAGAGAACCGTACGAAGTTCATTAAAAATATTTATTTCATTAGAATGCTCGTTAAAAAACAATTTTATACTGATACATTTAGTACATTTCAATGTGTCCACCACCGATAGCTCTGCAGACATCTAATCTATGGTCGATCTCGGCCCATACACTGTGCAGCATGTCTCTTGTAACCGATGATACTGCATCATAAATCCTTTCCTTTAAATGAGCTAAATCACGGATCTTCTGAGAATAAACAATGTTTTTCACGTATCCCCACAAAAAAAATCGCATGGAGTCAAATCCGGGCTTCTAGGAGGCCATGCTATTGGGCAACCTCGACCTATCCATCTTTGTCCAAACTTGTCATTCAAAGCATCACGAACAAAGTCCTTATAATGGGGTGGCGCACCATCTTGTTGAAAATTGACATTAGAGCAATAAAACTAATTGAGGTGAAGAATTCAGAGGTGCCAACCATATTTTTCTACCTTGCATAGCAAATTGTTTATAAGTATTCAAAATTGCACCATTCATTTATGAAAACCCTGTATTATTAAAAGTGTAAAATAATGAGAAAAGTAAAAAAAAAATGATGTTTAACCTTCACGGAAGGTTAGGCGAGAAAATTTAATACGAATATATTACATACTGACTTTACTAACAATGTTCGCTACTGTATTACGTGGGACAACTGTTTATTGTGGAGAATTGGCAACTCCAGTTGTTACTTTATTTCACCTACTATACAGACATGAAGGTTAAAAATCACACTTAAACATAGATTTTTTAACTATATGGTAACATGTATAAATTTACAGATATATAAACGTAAACTTATTTTAATGGTATAATTGACAATATTTTATTGAAATCTCGATATGCCCATTGTTTTTGGTTTTGCAGGTATAAAATCGAAATCAATTTCCCGCCAAACACTTGCAATAGCATCCTTTATGCGCTCTTTTTAATGTTTAATATTTCTTCTCTGAATACACAATGCTCCTGACATAGGACCAGAAAAATCAACTTAAGTACAGGCTGGACTTCTTGGTGACCGTTGTATTGGTCTTCTTCTCTCACTCCATCGATCATGGAAACCTATCATCCTGAAAATTCATGGTTATGAATATGCGGTGAAGCATAATCATATTCTTTATTTCTTATTCTAAAATATTGTATCTTAAATGACTGTGACATCGAAGTAAACCAACCGAGTACCAAAGCACCACTTTAAACATGTTCTGCAGCCGACGTCGGGTTGTACGTACAAATTATCCTAGTTTTAATTATTGGCACTAGTCCCAAGAAATGTTTTAAGTATCTGTCAATGTTTTAAATTTCAGAGTAAGGGTCTGAAATTTAAAACATTAACAGATATTTTTATTAAAAGTATTTTTTTATAAACAAATTTAAAACGTAATATTTTTTATTACAATTCGAATAGCGAAATTTAAGTAGGGAAATTCACATGAAGGTGTTCAACGAAAAGTCCTTTCTTGAAATGTTATTATAATTACACATATAGGAAAACCTATTTTATAAATATATCTTTTAAAACGCATATTATTCCTTCCCTGTATTTGTCCTTTTTAAATAACAATTAATTATAATACTTATAAAGGAATGACAATATAAACCTTTACAAGGGAACATTATATGTTAAAGTTTGAGTAATATACAACCTGTTATTTCAATGATACTAATAAGAATAATTTTTGCCTTTTTAAATAATGTGCTCCAGGTTCAAATATTGACAAGATATTTAGTGTGACATTTGATGCAGTAGTGCCATCAGCAATAGTGACATGTTTGAAACCAATCACCAGCCAGTGCTAATTAATTAATTAAATTGCTATACTGTTATGAAACATGTCATCATTGCTGATGACTGATATATTTATCATTCCATTTTTACTTAGCCTCCTTTTTTGTATGTTCTCTATCATCTGAAGAAAATACGAGTACATGTACCCCTTAATTTTATCGAGGTACATATAGTTTAAGGCTGTTTGAAACAAGTTTAATTTAAAATGTCTATTATATTCACTGTAAAAGAAATAGTATAATACCTCGTAGCTAACAGTTTTGGGACTTTGTGTCTAGGAATGATGACCACTCAATGATGTCCAAGAAGACAGGAGAAACAAAATTCAGCTGACTTTTGAGTCCTTATCAGCAGGGTATTTGGAATAAGTTCAGATTGCTGACTTTGCCCTGCCTGTATATCATTGAGTTGGCCCTGTACTTTAAGTGTCACTTGGTCCAAGGCAGGAACTTGACTAACGGATGACTTCCGCATCCAACACAGAAAGGCAACATTTGAACGTTTGCCGCTCGAGGTTGGTGTCAAACTGATCAATAGACTCTCTAAGGGAAAAGACAGTTAAATGACCCCAAATACAAAGCTTGGATAAGACACCTCTTGGCGTCTAGGGTGTTCTATTCAGTTGACGAGTTTATAATGAGCCGCTGGGACGCAATTTGAAACTAATATGATTAATCATCTGGTTCTGACATGCATAGTATCAAGAACGGCTACCAAGAGTGAATGCCATTTGAGTGAATGAAAGAAATTGTGTTTACGTGAGTGAGTGAACAGTTGTTATTTGTAAACTTTTACGCGATGAATTCTATATACAGAAACACAAAATACTGATGTTTGTACGCAGTTGTTAAAATTGTTGTTACAATTAAGATTTATTATTATTATTTAAGATAAAAATACCCTTTCATCGCGTTGGGGAGGAAGGTAGGCTGAACGTGCGGCTAGTATCAGACAGTATCAAACTAAATATACTTTATTAGTGTTAAAGATTAAATTAAACAAAGTTGCAATGACTTTAATTGATGGAGTTCCAAAACCTTATAACAGATCTAAATAGGTAGAAACATACACCTGCACAAATTAATGTAAAACCGCTTAACTTAAAAATTAACGCTTAATAATCATGAAGGCCTATGATTTTAAAGTACAGGTGTTATTAATATTATAGAATAAATCCAATTTTGGCTACAAATAAAAAATATGGGAGAGTTTGTGTCTCTAATATTTCTGCTATGTTATATAGTATCGTTCACAAAGCTACAACGGCGACCGTCTTGCATCATACCTCCTCTTTTTTTTAAGTTTTTTGTTAACGGTGAAAGGTTTTAAATAATAATAGTATTTTGGGCATTTCTCATCGTTATATGTTAGAAAACCTGTAACACTACCTTTCGACGATTGACATTAACATTCACATATCCTCCTCGTCAGGTGTGAAGACGATAAATTTCAATTCTCAAAATTTAAAATTTAACGATAACAATAGCAAATGCTCGAAATCCTATTATCTTTTACTTTTACTCAATAAGATATATTAGTGAGACATAAATTTTGAATAAGTGCAAACGGCTGCCACATTAAAATATACTTATATAGGTTGGCTAACGAATTTATACAAAGTATTTGATACTAATTATATTCCTGCGACATAGGATCGAAACTATTGCATTTGTCGTATACACACGTAAAAAGAATAATTGGAATGAGGCGATTTTTATTAAAACCACCAAACACTTGTAAAATAAAATTTTATCCAGATATTTTATTCCCAAGAGAGATTCCAAAACTATATTTCCTATTAAGGATAAGTAATAGTTATTGGAAATCGCCCTGTATTGTAATCTTGTAAATACTTGCGGTAACACATTTCATCTTAATATTTTCTCTTGGTCAAATGTTGTTTTTTTTTTTTCAATAATTATGCATTGCAAATATGTCAAATCGAAATTTGAACCTTATATTAGTAATTATTAATTAAATATAAACTACACACTAATTTCTCTGTACAGTTATTTTGTCTAAATAAAAAACTAAAGTATTGTGGTCTGAGTTGCATAATCGAGGTTAGCTCTGTCAGTAACTCCCGCTCTCGTCTTGTTTATGTTATCTTGTAGGTATATCAAATAACTGAGATCTTGGAATATGCCTATCTTTTATAGCTAAATACTTTTATAGCTTTGAGCATAGGATCTTTTCTAGTTTTGGAAAATTGGAAACGAAAATAGAAGTCTCTTATGTATATGAGTTTTACTATGAACGTAACAAAAGGATTTTGCTAAATATTATTTATGCTAAACGAATCAGCGTACTTATTGTATGCCAGAAATACGGACTTTAAAACATTAATACAGCTGTACAGTAAATAGCTTGTAAATGTATTCTTATCAACTAACTTTATCGGCATTAGCTTTGAAATAAATTCAGCCGACGGACAGACTGATGGTGTACTTTATCCTTGGTTCGAGGCAATATCTCTTCCCCAGCTCCCTCTACTACCGAGCTCACACTCACATTGTGTAATTTCAATGTTATAAACATCTAACAAACCATTGTATTTTATTTTCCTTCCATCCTTGGTCTGTGCACCTTCCACTTGTCTGATATTTGAACAGTAGAACATTTCAAATGTACAAAATGCTCAGAAGCCCCAAACCTTAAATAAAAAATAAAAGTAATGTTAATATATCAAACACGCATCTCTCGTTCAAGAGACAATTCCTTTACACATTGCAAGTAACATAACGTTAAACTACTTTCAATCCTCCGGCTCTAATAAAATGAGATGGGCTAATAAACTGCTAGACCCCGAAAACCCCCTGCAGTTTTGTTGGGCATACCTTTTCACTCCTTTGGGGCAACCTCGGATTAATGTGGTAGAAATATCTCTAAGCAGATTAGATATAAATCCATCGTCATCCAAATTCATTACAAAATCTTCACTGTGATGACCAGACCCTAACAAACGAGGAGAAGACAAAGTTACTGACTTCATTATCACACCTTTGAGACAGATAAAACCTCAAGGACTGATTACCTCGTTGTTTAAACTTGACACCAGAAGCTGTAACACAACCTACGTGTTCCCACGTTCTTCCAAGTAAATAGTGTTACTGACGCTAATAATGTCTCCATGTGAGGCCAAATTTTATTCATGGAAACTTCAAATTCTCTAGACATTTAATTTATAGTTAAAAAAAACTTTAGTTTGTGGAAGCAAAATGTTAACTATTACAATTTCTTTTTTTAATGGCTGACGTTAATTATTTCTGTAGTTCCAGTGATCGATCGTAGGAAAATATTGTTGTTTTTTGAAGAGGTGACATTACATTATTATTAATAAACTAGAAGAAAAGAAATTGTCTGGAATCCTAACTGTATACGCTGTATATGAGGCATGTTGTAGGTCAGACTATTAGGATTTAATATTTATTGATAAGAGCAGATCACAATTAATAATTTTAAAACTAATTTTAAAAAGAAAATAATTTTCTATACTCGTGCGAGGTTTTAACAATATATTGCGTAACAAACCTACACCTAAATGCTTTAAACAAACACACGTGTATTTGTCACAATCCAGGCTTGTCATATGATTATATGTCTTGTACCGTAGTAAGAAAGCATAATATTGTACCATTAATAGTGCATTGAAGCTGCTCTATAAGATATGTCTCAATCGAAGGAATAGAGGTAAGGGATAATGGCCGGACAAGTAGAGATAATAAGAGAATTTACCAAGACATTTATTTTGGCCCAGTAGGTAGTTCTAATCTGATCTCGATGTTCAACGACTTAAGGTATTTGTTTATTTCTTCAGAAATAGTCACTTGTAAAAGAGGGTATTGCCAACATCTAACTTCATAACTCACTTTATCCTCTTCTGGTGATCATTTGTTCTGTTGAGTTTCGTCACTCCTAAGTCACTAAATCCTCAGTCTTTACGCCATGTGTGAATATAATATATATTCGCACTAAATCAATAATGCTCTAAGAGTAGCTTACACTAAAGCTAATCAAGATTTGGAGTAGAAAAAAGTCACCTATGATTAGGTACTCTAATCATTTTAGTTTTCTGATATATGTATAAGTGCATTTATATGAACTTGTGCAATTATTTTATTCAATAAACATGCATTATGGTTATTATTTATAAATTATTGCCGGAGGGAGAAACTTAGGGCAAATACATGTTTACTCCAATGGTTAAACTTTATGTTTTAGTTTAGGTATTGAGTACCTCACCAAAGCCTATATCTATATAATAGTCATGTCAAGGTTATGTACTATTTCAATACAGGAGAACAGAAGAAAATATACTTTGAAGAGTTTGCCAAGATGAGCGAGTCCCTTGCCCTAACATTTACAGAAATCAGTCAACACCCGAATCGATTGTGGCAAGTTGTGCAGTCTTTAGATTTGACAGAACTCTTTCACTTCGAATTCCAACGTAAGCGTTCACGTAAACTTTCACGACTGTGATTACAAAAGCTCTTCCGTCTTTATAGCTAGCTCTTTATTGTGACAGCTGGCGGATACAATTTACAATAGTTATACCGGCATTGATATTATAATAATATAATAAAAACGTTTCTTATATCCTTTCTCTGTATATTTGTGTTTATAAGACCGAGAAATGTATTGCCTAATTCAGCTAATAAAATGTGTTTGTTTTTATTTTTTCTATATATTTACCATATCCCAGTAGTAGTTTAGAAATACTTGCAAGTACACTTTAGAAATACAAAATTTCAAGATTTGTTCACGTAATTCTGAGGGACGAAACAAATTTTACTATCATCAAAAAATCGGTTACGTTTTTCTATATATCTCTTGTATCGCCTAGATGGAAAATGGCGACACTGGACCCTGAGTTATAACTAGTTTCTCTAGTGTTTCATTAAAAATCACTGCATTGGAGTTGCTTCAATTTATTTCTAGATAAATAGCGCTGACGATTTACCTCACAAAATGTGTTTACCTCCACAGGAAAAGTCCGTGTCTACCTGTGAAGATGGAAAGATTGATCCGGAACCTCACGGGTATAACTCGATTAAGAGCGCGGAAACCAAACTTGAGAACAGGCCTCATTATCAAGTTCACCAAACCGCAACCGAACTTCAATTATTGGATCGCTCCCAGGGGCAAGTTTATTGTTCTGTACTGTTCGCTCCTAGCGGTTAAGTAATTGTTTTTAAACTAGCTCACAATCCGTTAACAATGAATTATACGAATACTTAATCTTACATAATGGTCTGTTGAATAGAAACTTTGCCCTTTTTAAGACCTCTGATAAAGGCGACTTCAATAAAATTTCACTCAAACCTACTGATTTATGATCAGAATTCTACTACCACCATTGGTGATATAAGGCTCGCATTAGTACAAGTCAGATTAAATATGTGTTGACTGAAGGTGGGCTCACTACAATGAGGCCGAAAAATTTCACGATTGTTTTATCTTGTGACATGATTTTTTGACGGTGTAAATCAGAAACATTTGATATTAATTATGATACCAGTATCGGAGGTCAAAAAAGTGGAATTTTGGCCAAGGTTGCAAATCAAAATTTGAACGTCATTAACTTCTCTGCTCATTATCCTGTAAGCAGTGGATGAATACGACAAATAATACAATTATGGAACAATATAGTAGCTGGAAATAATTATCTTGCAAGATGGTGGAAAGTTATGTTTAGGTGAATTTACAAGAATTGGCAAGCTTTGTTTCCCAGCTCGCTGGGCATCAATTTTAGGTATGTTTCTACGTGCTCTCGTTGGTGCCTCGCGGAGTTGGCAAAAGGGACACGTATTATTATTACTCCTGACATAAACTTTAATCCTCAGAACGTCTAAATAATAAACAATACCATTGTTCTTTGGAACCAAAACCCCCGTAAATTCACTAATTTGTTATTATACGCATCTAAAGATGACGTGACGGGTGATATCAATAAAACCAAAACTATTTACAGATACAGAACAAGAAACTACTGCTCCGTGTCAGAGAACTATGTAAAACGCATGTATTCATAAATTTTTTATGTGTAACGTCGATATTTTTCATTTTTACCCCTTAAAACTTCAAAATTTTCAAAATGAATATTGCAATTAATCACGTAAAACTTGTAATTTACCACTACGGACAATAATTTCATATTTCCCCTCATATTCCACCAGAAACAAAATTCCAGGAAAAATCCATGGCCAATTTTTCCTTTTTTGGATCTCATTATTTCCGTAATAGGTGTTTAAAATTCCATGAATATTTATGTGGATCGATCGACGGTTTGGCAAGGATTAAGTTAGAATGCAACCTGCAAAATATCTTAAGGTTAATACGCCTATTAAATTATTGCATTCTTAACGCTATTTATATTTTGTCGGTTAGAGGATGAAATTTATTAATTTCTCACAATCTCAAATCCAAATAATGATCAGACTATACCAACTCTTAGTTGAGAGACGGATCATGTTCTAACCAACAGATGATGTTGAAGTAGTAAAGTAAGTCAATGCCGGTAGAAATATTACCTCTTAGATTAGCGATTCTGTCTGCAATCTTGATTCTACTAAAAACTCATATCGATGGCAATGGGTCGTTTGCACCAAGGTACAAAAGTGTTTTCGAATCATTTTATACTATTTACCAGGATTATGCATATATTCGTCTTATTCAAGATCTCGTGTATGATCTAAAATGTAATTTTAAAACAATGTTTGATTGTGACAGCAACTGAAATCATGACTAATTCGAATCAAATTGTAAGACATTGTACTGGAAATAAAAAACGACACAAGTCTTTCTCCTCATGCCTATATTATTCAATTGAGATTGAAGTACGTTTATAATTAGTAATGTTACGCTCGGAAAATAATGATTCTTAGTTGAAGTAAAATATAAAGTTAATAGTTTACGTGGTGATATTTAGTATTATAAATAAATCAGTGTATACATGTTTTAAACGTGTATGTAAAGATTAAATGTTGACATATATAAAATACAATATATAGGCCTACACTACTTGAGTGTAATGCTTAATATGATACTGGATTGGAAAAAATATCGAAGCCTTAAAACAAGTTAAAGAGAATATAAATAATTGTATATGTTATATGTTGAGAGGCATCTCCTCAATTGAGCTGTTGAGATGAATATATTTCTATTTACTCTAGAGCAGATTGGAATATGGTATGGTATAATGTCAGGGTGGGTACCTAATTAAAAATATGAAATATCACTACTTTAGTTGTAAAAACAATTTTTAATAATTATTACAATTAATATACATACGATAATCTGAATCATCTAGGCCATTGTTGCACATCTTACCAGTCAGAACTGTGTTTGTGTACGAATTACTTATAATCCTATATGTAAGGATTTGAAAATCAAACAATAATAAATTGCGTAATACGAGTGATATCTGTATACTCAGACACATAATTTCATATTTTATAAAGAAATACAGTTTTTAGTATACAATACAATGAAACCAGTCCGAAGGTTTAAAACATCTTTGAACTCGTTTTGTTTCTTTAACAAGAGTATATTTGGTATAAATTGATGATGTTGATACTATACAGTCAAATTTTGTAACTTAAAAATGGTTTATGTGGCTTGATTGGTTTCATACATTAAAACTCTTGCTTCTTTTGCAAATTTTTGTCGTAAATAAGCAGAATAATATAATTGTATGTTAGTATATTTATTTACACTGGAGTTTTGTATATGTATCATTGCGTAAATAACAGTATATTTGATTAGAACTATGTTTGTAGGAATGTAATTATGCTGTGCATATCGATTAGTGTAGTAATTCTTGCTTAGCTACGTGATACTTATTAGATTTTACTAAAATATTTAAAAATAGGTGTGTTATAAAATTATTTTATATCTGATGTATATTGTTATGATTATATTATAGATTATATACTTTTATCGTGACTAACTATGAAGTAAAACAATTAAGTAAATACTCAAAAAGTGATGGAATCTACTGTTGACATGGGATTCTAATGCTAGGTTTTCACATTATTGTAATACATTTCCAATGTTAAAACGAATGTTAAATAACACTTATATTGCACGGTTTGGGATAGTTAAACTAATTTCTAGTAACACCATTATCAATCATTCACACTGTTTAACATATATTGCCAGTAGTTACTGAAACAAGGTTAACAAATAAAATTAGGAAGAAACACACGTAGCGCCTTGCAACACGTGAGAGGATCACAACAATGGGATACGAGATTGTAGTAGGTCGAGAACCGCACTGAAGGATAACTGAGAGTCCTTTGTACCTTGTACTCTGATGAGGCATTCTATTTTATTTTTAATTTGCCAGCGTTACCGAATTAGGAGGCTAATTTTGTTACATTTTTCTGTTTGTATGAGAAAATTAAGTATTAAGCTATTTACATTAACACTATTGCAAAAACAACCATTTTTATTCATGTTCATGTTCATGGTTTTTTTATGTAGATCAAGTTGTATGTTTAAACAAATTTCAACATTAAAATTGTTATATTCCACTTTGATAAGATCAAAGCTTGAGTTTGGTTTTATGGTCTGGCATCCTTATTATGCATTTTTAACGGGAATGGTTAAGCAAGTTCAAGTTAAATTTCTACGATTTTTATATTTTAAATCATTTGGAGTTTAAACTTTTGTCATTTCATACTCTGAATTATTGACCTTGTTTGAACTGGGTAGTCTGCGCAGGCGCCGTGTTCTAGGGATGTTGGTGTTTCTTAAAAAGCTGGTGAGTGGTGTAGTTGACTGTAGTGAGCTGCTAGCTCGTATTAACTTGCCGTCCTCCGACCCTCAGCCAGACAGAGGCCATTGTTTAGTCCTCACTTTGCTATTTCAGCTCTAGGTACTAATTCTTCTGTTAATGTAATGATGAGGCTACACAATGCTCTTCCTCGACATGTGGATCTGCTCTCGTCGTCCTCAGCCTTCTTCAAACAACAGCTCAGCGAAATTATTAATCAATAAATAGGCCTAATATATTTATTTATTGTTATTGTTGTGTTTTCATTGCATGTTGAATAATGTTATTTTACTGATTTGTTCTTTTAATTTATTTGTTGTTGTTTCAATTTAAACATGTTTATTATTATTATTATTGTTCAAGCGCTTTTTGAGTTGTCTCAACTGTCTTACATGATTTTTTATAAGTCTGATTGTTGGTATTTAGTAAATACTCTCTAGTTTAGGATATATGTTTAGGGGGTGGGAAAAATAACTTGCACTTTGGGGAATAGTAAAGGTATTTAAATATTTAATTTATTTGTATATTGCTATTTATATGTACTATTTATTTTGGATATGTATTTATTATTTGCTTGTTGTCAGTTGTTAAATGTTTATTTACAATGCTTGCTTGTTATCTAGCATATTGTTAATTTCATATTAGTGCTACAATTTAATTGAATGTTTCTAACTGTTTTGTAGCAATACAAATTGTATAATAAATAAATGTTCAGTTCATGTTTATAGTTATATGAATTTAAGAGGTAATGTTTGTTTTAGGTAGATTTTGTGTGTACCAGTATTGCAAATCCTTTCATGGTAGTCACTTAAGAAAACATTCTCCATAACTTTCTCCCAGAACACAAAACCACCCACTTTACCTTTTGTAAAGACCAGTATAGAACAATATCTGTTTGATATTGTTTAGCTTTTAAATAAAACTTTTGGGTATTTGGAAAATTAATCTTTAATTTCTCTAAAATTTAGAAGTAGATTGAATGCTGTTCTCACGATTGAGTTGATTTTGTGAAAATCAGGAAAATATTTTGCTATGAATTTTTCGGATCGTTTTGAGGTAAGGAATTATTATTTTTATTTTGTTGGTTGATTAAAACTCTCCTTGTAGTTTTCTAGATACCTGTTACATTTAAATTCCCTAAGAATGTTTCTATCACCAAAACTGGAAATATAAATATCACCAAACATTCGATCTCAGAAATATCTTGACTAAGTTAATAGAAGAGCATGATACGCCATTCCGTCCCGTTATGGAAGCCGTTAAAACATTAAAATTCACAACTCCGTTATTTAAGAAACTTATTTCTGAGAAGAAAAAAAGCTTACATTTTAAACTTTTTGTCATAAGCAACTTTTTATCTCGAGTGGTTTTCGAGATAAAGAGTAGATGTAAATCCAATGAGATTAAATTAATAATATTTCAGTTGTTACAACATATACCAAATTCTTCCGACTTAGTCGTTTTCGTTTCTTATAATACTTACAATGCGCAATACCTTCTGAAGTGCTCCTATGATTGATTATTGTATATTTTGTGAGTAATTTAATTTTCTCCAAAGAGAGACTGCTTTGGATGTTAGAATTTTTCTTTCCATAAAACTAAATCATCTCCTACAAGTACAAGTCTAATACAAGTCTAATATACTATACAGCCGCATGTGAAACTGACTGACTGACTCACTCACTGATATATAGATACAAATTCTAACATAGTTCTAGAAGTGCTGGAAACGTGAAATTTGGCATGCAGGTACCTTTCACAATATGACCCGGAGGAAAAGTCTGAAAACCGGACTTTTTTACTTCTAAACCCCTAAAAAATTCGAGAAAATTCGCGCATTTTTCACCCCTGCAGGCATTTTTTGTAAGCCCTATACCGGGCGAACCGTTAGAGCTAACTCGGATCTGACGGAAAATTCATAGTCAGGAATGAAGTGAACTACAAAAAAGGTCCAGTGATTTTTTTTCTCTATCTTCCATGGTTAAGCGACAAAACGCTCTAATATTTGACATTCCAGAGATTGTTTCATTAAAAATAATGTTTCGAGCCCGAGAGCGGCCGAACCGTTGGTCGTAGCTGAAATCTGATTGACCCATTAAACTAGCAAATTGTGCGATCTACAGAAAAGGTCTAGTGACTTTTTGCCCTATCTCCATTGGTTTGGCCGAAAAACGTAATTACGTGCACTTTTTGTGTAATTTTCACGTGAAAACTTTGTTTTTGGGGTAGATAGCGGTGAAACCATTGGTCGGAGGTCAAAATAAAACAAAGGTTAGATTTAGGAAATAATATGATCTACAAAAAAGATTTCGTGACTTTTTACTACGTATATCTCCATTAGTTTTACTATATCGCAAAACGCGATGCAGTGAAAATATTGGACATTTTCGCCTAAAAATTTACATTCCGGGCTTGATAGCGGCTAAACGGTTGGTCGTAGCTCAAAACAAATTTTCAACGGCATTTAGGAAATTGCGTGATCTACAAAAAACGTTCGGTGACTTTTTACTTCTTCCATGGTTTAGCCGTAAAACGTGATTATGTCGAAAATTTCATTTGAAAACTTACCTTTTGGGCTCGATATTGGCCAAACCGTTGGCACTAGCTTAAATGTAAAATTTTTTGTATTTAGCTATTGATAGGATCTACAAAAAAGGTTCAGCAGCTTTCTATCGTTTATCTTTCTGTAAGCCTGATAAATGCTCTAAATGGCAAATTCTTTGTTGTCACTTTTAGGTGTTTTAAATTTTGCAACTATAATTAGTGCGATTCATGCTGGTTCCAGATTGACCTTGTATTACTACGTTAACGAGTGACTAAAACCCCCCTCCACGTCGGGAGTTGGCTGAGCGATAGTGAAGCTTCAATAGTAGATAGGGACAGAGTGTTTTTTATTTAATTTTATGAAATATTAGTTCATTGCCAAAAACTCTGGCGTGGAATGATAATTTCCGAAGTAATTTAAACCCCCTGATCAACATTTTATTTTGATAAAAATTCCTCGTGCCCAGACACACATTTACTAGAAAAGTACCACGCTTTCTTAAACCCCCGACAACATTAACCCCCCTCCCGGGAATTGTCTGGTAGATGAACTCCTGATTAAATTACACCCCCTGGTCTACTTAATAATCTGGTAAACGTAGTTTTTCTTTTCGTTACACTAAATCTGTTTACACAACAGCTGACCAGTGCAGACTTTTATCCCAAGCGTTCTACCGACTAAGCCATAGGTCATAGATCAAATCTGAGGGCACATTCGAGACACAAAATTAAATTTCCGACAAGAAAGGTCCAGTAACTTTTTGTCGTATCTCTAACGGTTAAGCCACAAAATGGCCTTAGAGTCAAAACTTTGATTAAAACTGGAAAATTCAATAAAATAGGTCTAATACTATTCCGAATTCCGCTTATCCTCAAATTTGACCAACACCCCAAAAGGGGGCCTGGGGTGTGTCATTAACCCCCGGTAACATTACCCCCCCCCCGGGATTTTCTGGTAAGACCAGTAAATTTCCTGAGTACATTAAACCCCCTGATGTCCTGACTCTCGGTTACACTAACCCACCTCCGGGAATTTCCTGAGTAAATTAAACCCCCGGAAAACTAAAAAAAAGCAGCCCAGTGCAGTCTTTTGTCCTAAGCTCTGTACTTCCTAAATTATAGGTCGTAGCTTAAATCTGATGACATAATCGAAAAGGCAAATTTAAATTTCCGACAAGAAAGGTCCAGTCACTTTTTGTTGTATCTCTAACGGTTTAACCGCAAAATGCCCTCAAAGTCAAAAGTTTGGACGAATCCGGAAAAAAATCAATGAAAAAGGTCAATTTTTAAATCCCTTGTCATTTACCTAATGTCCGGACTTAATCAGTCACCGAATTCCGCTTATCCCCGAATATTAAGCATTTACCTTGGGGGCCTGGAGGCGTAGCACCCAGCGAGCCAAAGGCGAGTATTTCTATATAATAGATTTTGTCTATTGCAAGGTCAGTCTAGGCATAGGTATAAGGATTATGAAAAAAATTATTTTTTACGATATAGAGTAAGCCAAATTTGTAACATATTGTGACTGTGACAAAAAAAGTTCTAATTTCAAACGTTTGTTTAGTTGAAACACAAGCGTTATAGTAGTTTACCTACGAATGATTTGTGTTTATCTCATACTTGTACACTCTTCAGTAGTATTTAGTAACGCAGCTAAAGGTAAACGAAGTTCCTTTCACAAGTTATTCTGAGTTTTAAGATTAAACATTATGATTGTAAATCTTTATTTGCCTCACTTGGGATTAACAGTATACAAAGAAACGTATTTCAAAATAGCATCTATTTGAACAAGTTAAACCAACGTGTAACCTCATTCTATAGACTTACAAAGGATCAATGAAAGATCAAATGTAACAGTTTATTGAGTCATACATTTGTTGTTTTGATGCTGCTGCGGCTTATAGCTATATAACATTTTACACAGACTGCAGAAAAGGAGTTGGAATGTGTTGTGCTTTAAGGATTAGTGAGACAAATGTTGACTACATTATTATTTAAGTTAAACTTGTCAAAATCAAATCAAAATCTTTTTATTGCAGCGACATTGTATATACATTGTATGGCAAACGTCAATACGGGGTTTCTAAAATTCCAAGCATTCATACACACAATACACATTCATACTTACAATTTTACAATCACGCCTCTTTCATTCTTCGCCAATGCAGCCCACTTGGCACAGCAGAGTCAGTCTTCTAATTGGGCGGTCTCCCAGTCAAATGCCAAAAACTCACCCGCATTATAGAATGCCTGAGACACCAAGAAGCGTTTGAGGCGAGTCTTTAACGCCTTAGGCGTTGGGGCATGTTTAATTGAATTGGGCAGTCTGTTGAGGAACTGCACAACCGCTTGCGAGGGTAGGCGTTCATAAACTACCGTTCTGTGTCTCCCAGTCCGGTAGTTTGCTCTGCCACGCGTCTCATACATGTGTATGTCTTGGCCTCTGGTTAAGGCACATTTACTCACACAAAACAAAGTTGTTTCCAAAATGTAGAGGCACGGCAGAGTCAACAGCTGCAATTTCCTGAAAGCTTCCCTGCACGACTCTCTAAATTTGATTTTGGCGATTACTCTAATTGCTTTTTTTTGGAGTCTGAATGCTCTTTGAAACTGAGTGTTTGCGCAAGCTCCCCAAAGGACCACTCCGTAGGCAAGATGGGGATAAATCAAGCCGTAATACGCCGTAATCAGTACCTGACTCGGACAGTATTTGGCTAAAGATCTCAAAACAAAAATGCCTGAGCAGATTTTTGCGCAAACATGGTCAATGTGCTCATTCCAAGTCAGCCCTCGATCGAGGTGCATTCCTAGGAATTTTGAAGAGCAGACTTCTTCCAGTGTGGAGTCATCTAACAAAATGGCCGGCTCACACTGGTTGCCTGCAGTGCGCAAGGCAAAATTTAAAACGTTGGTTTTTGAAGAGTTTGTTGTTAGGTTGAGGCTGTGGAAGTATTGGACACAGTTGTTGATGTCAACAAAAGCCTGTTGTTCCAAAACTTCGCTTGACATTGCATTGAAAAAAAGAGTCGTATCATCGGCAAACTGCACCAATTTTCCATGCAGAAGCGATGATTTTATATCGTTCACGTAAAGCAGGAAAAGCACAGGACTGAGTATAGACCCTTGAGGGACTCCATATCTCAGGTCTATTGGTTTGGATGATT
This sequence comes from Homalodisca vitripennis, assembly GCF_021130785.1. NCBI lineage: Eukaryota > Metazoa > Arthropoda > Insecta > Hemiptera > Cicadellidae > Homalodisca > Homalodisca vitripennis. Next base: position 18,677 of record NW_025780983.1, on the reverse strand, counting down.
TATTTGATATTTGGACAACTTGGGATCTCTGACTTAGGAACGAGCTAAGCCATTTAAGAGGCACGCCTCGAATGCCGTGGGACTCAAGTTTGTCGAGCAGTGTACCGTGATCTACGCAGTCGAATGCTTTGGACAGGTCTAAAAACACACTCATTGTGTGGTTTCGACATTCAATTCCCTCTACAATCATATCGACAAGACTCACAACTGCGTCTGTTGTCGATTTGCCCTTTCTGAAACCAAATTGTTCACTTGAGAGCTGATTGTATTTGTCCAAAAAATGAAGCATTCTTATAAGAAACAGCTTTTCAAAAATTTTGCTTGTAATTAATTGTCCAATATTTATTATTTATTGCATGAGGCATTTCAAAGTCACAGAAGCCATCCGTGTTCTTTGATGTTGAAATCCTTCGTGCAACACATGAAAAATATTGTATAGCTGTGTATTTATTTTACTGCAGTAGTTATTTACAATAGAAGAGCTCCTCCCTCAATCAAATGTGGATTACATGATTCAAATAAATACTTTTTGAGTGACCTGTAACTACTGACACCTAATGGTATGTCCATTGTCCATGTGCAGCATTACCTTCAATAACAAACAAAAAATGGTTAAATAAAATTAAGGAAGAAAATATGAATATTCATCTATGCCATTATTGAATATATATATAATTAATTAATCATATGGTTGTGCTGTCGTAAAACAATGATTGCACAGAACAGTTGATTATATTTAACTGACTCTTTCAATTGATGCATTTCTTATGAGGTTATTTTACAATTTTTGATACCAGCAGGGTTTATTCTGAAGCAATTTTTTGTAATTGGAAACAGCTCTATAAGGACCCGAAGAACGTCCACGTAAAATTGCATTACAATCGGTGAAGTAGTTTTTACCTTATTGAATAAAACACCCACAAGCACACATAGATACACCATTTGGTTCTTATGTAATAGTAATCGCTGTTGTTTCATGTACAGTATATGATTCATTCTTGGTTTTCATAACGTGCTAGACCAAGTCATTAATAATCTATATGTTACGTTCCCAACCTCGTATTGCTACTTTGTATAGAATACATTTTCTTAGCGGTACTTATTGTGTTTTTGGAAAATTTTAATACTTTTAAACATAAGAAACAAATTTTAAAAGCGGAATCAAGTGGAAATGTTATTTCAGAAACGGTAATGTAAAGAGGACATAAATATTTTCAGACATTTACTATAATTAAGTGGAATAAACAGAACAACTATGTTTAAGATATTAAATTTGGTCTTATCCTCAGGGAGAGCACTAACAGAACATATAAACTACTAATTAGATTTAAAGGAATAAAATATGCCAATGCGCTGTGCATATCGATTAGTGCAGTATTTCTTGTAGAAGCCACAAATGGCAATATAAAATTTTGTGCACAAACTGCCTATAAAACTCCTTTCACTGTATAGCTAGAACTAAAGAACACAGCTCACATCTACTCCTAACAAACAAACACTACTCTAATAGGCACAAATCCTCCATCTTGAAAAACAGACTTTGAACAAAGAACATGCATTGCTATAGTAAGTACTTCCAATTTTGTCCTCTGCTGCACGAATATTTTGACTTTATCTAAAGACACTAACCACCGATCACTAACACTATCTTCAACCGCTTTGTCTAGACACACTTTTATCATATTCTATTTAGGCACTGTAATACAATTAAAAATATAAAAATAACATTGAGTTACAGAATAATAAAATATTTAAACGTCATAAATATTCCTTAAAAAAATGAGTAGGAGATGGACAATGAGTCTTGAAGGAATTTAAGTAAAAGTACTATCACAAATATTTGTGGAGTTTTTTAATTACTTTTCTAAACAATAAATTGAGTATAGTAATAATATAATTAATTTATATGAGAGTTATAGTTGCATCTGGGTCTTGCAACATGATGGACTGACATAATGAAATGACATACAGCACAACGTTGATGAGAGCGTTATCTATCGGTGAGCAGTGTTGTTGCTGTCACGCAAAATATGCAATGGACTCGGTTATCGTCCCACATGGTGATACATTCACAGCTTTTCACTAAAACACTCACGGTTTTGGTCCAGGGGAAAGGCTTTGTTAATGTATACCATATTACTATTTTTAATTTTTATGAATAAATAGAAACAATTTTTTAGTTATGTTAAATTATGAACAAAACCATGGCTCTGTTATGCTGGGTGTAGATCAACTACTATTGTTTGAATGCAGTGCACGTTTTAAAAATACATAATGAAAAATGCATACAATTTAAAGATCAATTTGGCTAAGCAATATGCCAATGTACAAACACAGTGGATGGCGCGCTACGTGTTGTGGTGTGCTCAGTAAACGGGCCGGCACGTCTAAGTTCCCCCCTCTACTTGTGGCCTTGTTCAGCTAGCTGCTATTGTTGACAGACTGCTGGCGGTAACTATGCATGTAGCTGTAAGTAGCTGTTTCCAGCTTCTCGCTTTTCCTACTATTATTATGTTTAGTTACAAATTGAAAATTTTTAAAAATCATGCAACAATTAGCATAAAAATGATATTTTTTGTGGGTAAGAAAACATTGTAATACTTCAAGTGCAATTTTCATACGTCACCGATTTTAGTTTTAAAACTTTGCAATAGAGTATTCAGTATTCGTAAATCCATAGCCTACGATTCATTTACAATATCGTAAATTATAAACGATATTTTAAATTAGTGGTGTAGTTGTTTGGTACAAATTCGTTACATGATCAAGAGCGAGGGAAGAAATGGATCAAAGCATAAAAACGAAACAACTTCACTCCACCTACACATTCAAGGTAGTAAATAAAAGGATCATGTAGTTAACATTGTTCCCAAGACCTATTTCAAATAAGGCCGAACTGTAATTATTAATTGTAAAAGCTTGAAGCAATACCAACCATAATCGACTTCGCATCACATCTAATGTAAATTCTGTGAGTTAGTCATGTTTAAGTTGAGTTTAAAGCATATTTATTATTATTTTTATATTATCAGATATTGTTTAATAAAGTAATTGTACCTGATCTCCATGGTGTTTTGTATTATTTGACTTAAAACTCTTCTTCCCACCAAAAGATTATCGTTATGACAATGTGACGTTACTGGCTGAATTAATTAATTATTATATGTAAAATATCTTTACATCACAAGCATAAGTGTAGTTTGGGAATATATGAAGCTTTTCATATTAATGTTTCTTTTAGCCAAACAAATTAAGCATCCGTAATTCCAATAAAAGTTCCTGTTGAATATTCAATAGAAAATAGTGGTTCGGCAGTAAAATATTATAGACTAACTTATTCTACTTGTAATGCTTTGTTCGTTATATAGATAAATTTACGAAATACGCATTAAAACCAGGGGAACACCGATTTCGTAAATTTCTTATATCGAATAACAATATCGAAATGGCAGAACAGTTTCCGTTTGAATAGCAGCATTGAAAGCCAACATTAACGTTTTTTTTTTTACTTTTATTTTGACGGTTGCAAAAGTGAAATGTTATTATTTTGTTTTGAGCGTTAGATTTTGCATTTGTTTCGTACATGAGTATATGTTCTTAATTTTAACTTTGAATTTTTTCGTCCTATTGGACTTTATTTCAATATGAATCCGATCGTATATGGATTTAGACCGTGTATTTGTAATCTCTGATGACAAAATATTCAGTTTATATTATGTTTTTGAGAATTTTCATACATATTCCTAGCAGAAACCAGTAAGAGAAAAATATTTTTATTTAATCGATGTATTTAAAGCTCACACAAGTGTAGAATTAATTTGTCACAGATATCTGTAGTGGATAAGTTATTATGTTACTGTACGATTACTCAGATTATTCAGCCATGGCATGAGTGAGAATATTAATAATAACTAAGTAGGTTCAAACTAACTGCGTTTAAAGTCAGTATTGTACGATAACAATAGAAACTGTGTTGTCGACACAACCACCAAGCCAGAGATAAATCACAAGACCAAACGTCACAAATCCTGCTTTCACAGGTCCGGAAGGACGATACAATAATGAACTCCTCTCGACAATATTTTATCTTCACGATGCTGTTAACATAATTATGCGACTTAAGCACATCGTCTACGATACTGTACCCTTCGTAAAGGGGCTTCACAAAGAGGCTGTTTGCTGCGAGACGTGTTTAGGCTAACATCGTTTCGCTTTCCCAAAGAGCTTAAATGGAGTTGTGCCCATTACATCGGTAATTTACCTGATCAGCTCTTGTCCTTTTGATGGCCTATCGCGTTCTCGTTAAACCAAAAAGGCATTAAGCCACTATAAGCGGACGTAGTACTACGTAATATATTTTATTGAGAACTGAGTATTTAATTATTCATTAAGTTGTAACAAAAATATCTGCTTTGCGTTGATTAAAAGCTATATGCGTGAGGGAAGAAACATAATGTTTTACTACTGACTTACTTTATACAATTAAAAGATATTAATGGAGAAATTCATATTTTTTAAATCTCACCCACCCTGTTGGATAAAAAGTTAAACGTAGTAAACATAACAGAGCAGCAAATACTTATAGTTTTCATTCCATAGTCCACCTATCTAACTTCTACCGAACTTTGTCATAGCGCCGTCTGATCCTTTTCATCTTTATCGTAGTGCATTTCGATTCTTATTGGTCTTTATCAAAGACCCTATTTCTATTATATACGGAGAAGATTATAAGATATTAATTTGAGAGGATGTTATGTTTCAACCTATTTTCTCTTCGTAAAAGAATTCTCACAGATTAACCACTATCGATGCAGCAATCAAATCACTGAATCACAGACTAAACATACGGAATATACACTAGTACATTAATGATTTGTCCCTCAGACATCTCGAATTCCATGTTTCAAACTTCATATGGTTTCTTGAAAGTAAACAGTTGATTGGTATTTTAAGCCAAAAAGTTCAATTTTGATATTGTTTTACGTAGGGAGAATGTATTTGCGCATATATGTTGATATATAATTATCAATTTATCAATACATAATATAATCACGTGTATGTTATTATTTATTTCCGTTTTCTTCTTTTATTGAATCGCTCCCCCACCATTAGGGTGGGGGAGCGATTCAATAAAAGCTCTGAGATGAAGTATGTATTGTACCGGTCACTTTTTAAAAAGAACGATACTGGTTGAATTGTTTTACCCGTGTGGGTTGACGTTAGGATTTTGCAGTATTGCACGCCCACATTCACCGGGTTGTACATTAGAGCACTTCTCAGTTTAAATTCACATTCCCGGTACATTGTATAGCAAAACGAACATCCCTTCCTTACGTACACCTGCTTATAGTTTATCCTTCATTTTCTTTATTTTCATCTATCGTACACTTAACTTTATATGTATACATATATACAATATATATATATATATATATATATATATATATGTATATACATATGTTTTTTTTTTTTTTTTTTTTTTTTTTTTTTTTTTTTTTTTTTTTTATAGAGGTACGAAAAAGATCTTCCAAAGACACCGCCATCGCTAAACTCCACCGCCCATCTTTACGGCAGATATACGATGTCGGTAGTGTGGGATTCCTACCCACTAAAAAAACATTCCTCTCCCCTCTCCCCGTAGATGGTACGGAGAGGACTGGATTGGAACCGCGTTAGCATTACTTCAATCCAGTCCGAGCTGCGTCTCACGACGTCCACTCCTGGCTACTGGTCCCTTTCTGCAATTTAGTCTCTTAGAAGCTGCTGCGCGTAGGCTGCAACGGCTGACCAGTTTTCCTCTTTGGCAATCATATAGGTCACCAGGCTTGAGGGGGACAACCTGGTGCCTATGATCTCTTCGATGCTGCTCCTATAGTCCTTCCACCGAACACACTCGAAGAACGTGTGTTCGGCATCGTCGATCTTGTCTGGGCAGTATTTACACGTTTGCGTGGTGCACAAACCCATCTTAAAAAGATAGGCATTCAACTGTCCGTGTCCCGTCAGTAGCTGGGTCAGGAAGAAATCCGTATCCCCGTGTTTTCGAGAGATCCAGACATTGATGTTAGGAATCAGGCGCTCCGTCCATCTGCCCGTCTCCCCCAGCGTCCATCTGTCCTGCCACTCACGTAGCGTTTCCTTTTTTGCTGCCGTTCTTGCCTCCTCAGCGTTGACACCATTTACTTTGGCGTCGTAGAGCTTTGCCCTTTCGAACGCCAGCAAGTCGATTGGCGTGGCTCCCGCCAATACCAGTACAGCCGCCTCCGAAACCGTGCGGTAGGCACAGGTGACTCTGAGCGCACCTCGTCGTTGCACCGCTGCTATCTTGCGCCGGTAGGTCTTCTGTTTGAGGATATCCGCCCATATCTCCGCTCCGTATAGCAATATGGAGTGGACTACCTCTAAGAGCACCCTCCTTTTTCTGGTTCACGGTCCTATCGTGTTGGCCATGATCCTCGACAAGCTGGAAACTACCCTGTTTGCTTTTGTGCACGCGTTTTCGAGGTGTTCTCGGAAAGACAGCTTCTCGTCGATTACCACTCCCAAATAACGCAGCGCTCTTGTAGATGTCAATGTTGTTCCGCTTAAGTCGACGGTGAATGGTTTAGGGAACCATTTTTGTCGAGTCAAGACGACGATCTCAGTCTTCTGCTTGGCTAGCTTCAGGTGGTGTTTCTCAAGCCAGTTTTCCACGGCATCGATGGTTTCCCGCACGAGTAGTTCTGCCTCCTCGGCACTGTCAACCACTATCGTAGCCGCTACGTCGTCCGCAAAACCCGTGAGCTTCACTTGTTTTGGTAACGGTATTTCAAGGAGCTCATCATAGTTGGCGTTCCAAAGATCGGGCCCCATGATTGAGCCTTGCGGCACACCGGATGTTATGTTGTATTCCTGCGGGCCTTCCGTTGTTTCCGCTATCAGCGTTCTTTGGTCAAGATAGTCATCAACTATTCCCAGATTTTCCGGCTTCGCGTCAAACTTGTGCTCCAGAGCATCTAAAATGTCGCCCCAATTCGCACTGTTGAAGGCGTTTTTTATGTCCAGTGTGAGGACAAGACACACCTTGCGTGCTTTAAGGGTACCAGACCAAGCTTCTTTCGCTATCCCTATAACTTCCTGGATCGCACCGACAGTCGATCGTCCCTTTCGGAAGCCATGTTGGTTTAAGGCAAAGCCTCCAGCACGATCGATGTCGCTGCAGAGTCTTCCTTGTATGAGCTTTTCAAGCAGTTTACCAGCTATGTCCAGCATGCAAAGTGGTCTAAACGACGATGGTGTTTTAGGGGTTCCCTTCCCTTTATCTAATAGGACCAGTCTCTGCCGCTTCCAGACCGTAGGAAACGTGCCGGTTGCCAGGCACGCATTGTAAGCGCTCAGTAGGATGTGTGGATATTCCAGGCCCACAATCTTGATCACCGAGGCTGGAATGCCATCCGGGCCTGGTGCCTTTCCAATCTTGATGGTTTTTGCTGCGTCTTGCAGTTCCTTGACTGTAAAGGGTGTTATTTCGCCGGTTTCCATATATTGTCTCTTTCTTCGCGGTGGGTGTTCGGGAAACAACTCCGCTACGATGTTATTCATTAAGGCCAGAGACTTCGGCGCTTCTGGAGGGGCCTTCCCAAGTCGCTTAGTGACGATTTGGTATGCTTTACCCCAGAGGTCATTGTTGAGGTCATTACAGATCTCTTTCCACAGCACCGCTTTACTCGCTTTGATGGCTTTGTTTAAGGCTTTCTTGGCCTGTTTGTACTCAATCGAATATACCTCTTGGTCAGGGGAACGTTTCGCTGCTCTCGTTGCTCTTCGACGCAGACCATGGCATTTTTTCCGAAGATCTGCTATCTCTTGAGTCCACCAATACGCTGGCCTATATGAACCTCGCCTATTCATCCGTGGCATAGACGCCTCGCATGCGGCGACGATCTGTTCCATCACTGTTGACACTAAATTTTCCGTTCCTTCGCGGCTATTCGGAGTCCGATCATCCTGGAAAGTAGATGAGCTTCGAGTCAGAGAAGTTCTCAGCTCTTCTAGATTGAGTTTTCTTACATTCCACCTTCGCAGCTGATAATCATGTCGAACTATCGCAGCAGACGCAGATTGAATGCTGAATGTCACGTTTTGATGATCGCTGCCGCTGTATTCCTCTGATACGGTCCAGTCCTTAATTCTGTTCGATATCCTTTGAGTCGCTAGCGTGATGTCTAGGATGGCCTCTCGAAACCCTGGTCTTCGGAAGGTCGTGGAGTTCCCGGTGTTCAGAATTACAAGGTCGAGCCTTGCTGCGACGTCAGCAACCTCGTTTCCTCGGGTATCAGAAAGGTCAGCTCCCCATTCAGTCGATTTGGCGTTGAAGTCGCCGCCTACGATGACTTCTCCGTCAAACTCAAGAATAGTGTTCTCTATGTTCACCAATTTCTGGCGAAACATACTGATCCCCTCGTTTGGTGAAAGATAAACGCTGATAAAATAGGTCATTGGCGTTTTGATCCAGACAAAACCTGGTCTGCTTCCTTTGTCCATGACGGTGACCTTCTTTGAATTCGTGATCCAAATGGCTGCCGTGCCTGATTCATCAGAAAACCATGTACTATCTTTGGTGTGCAGATATTGTTCACAGATGAGGCAGATATCGATCTTTTGTTCGAAGATACGCTGGCACAGTAGGTTCTGCGCCAGACCGCATCTATTCAGGTTACCTTGAAGTACCCGCGTCATTTCTGCTCTTTCGTGGCTTCGGCAAGTGCCGTGCGGAACGCCTTACACTCCTTGGAGCCAGTAATATGGCCTACACTGTTCTTGTCTTCTTTATCCAGTGCACATAGGTAACATTTCGGCTCTTCTATGCAGTCAGCAGACTTATGATTTTTTCCGCCACACTTGTAGCAGCATTGGCTTCTATCTGGTCCCGCACACTTATTCGCTTGGTGACCAAAACCGAGACATCTAAAACAGCGGATCACTTTAACGACTGGACGGATGCGGCAATTCACCCATCCGATTTTTATGCGAGCTTTGTCGAGTGCCTTAATCGCGCTAGCCTCGTCAATTTCACAGAAAGCCGCACGTTGTCCCCGTGCTGTCACTTTGGTCAGGTTGATCCGTTTAATCTCCATGTTAATCGTAGAGTCCCGCTTAAGAGCTTCACGAACATCGTTTTCGGTAGAGACTCCGTCCAAATCGAGAATCTCTATCGTAGTCAGTGGCGTCAGTGTTTTTACCGTACCGATGTTTTCGGTTGCCGTCTTTATTGCGGCAGCAAAAGCTGCACTGTCCTCGGATTTGGGGCTCATTTCCAGTAGGACGCCCCCTTGTCTCGTCTGCTTGATGGACTTTATGTCCACGCCGGTCTCAGTTGGGTTCACTTTCGCTTTGATCTCTTTTAGGAGATCTGCGTACGTTCGCCCTTCCGCTGGTTGTACAAGGACAGCTTTGGTTCTTTGTCTTCTTCTCTTTGTTTTGCGGTGGCTATTTTTAGGGCCATCTCTATCTTGCGGCTTTTGAGCCTCTTTCGTTGTTACTCCCGGGTTTTGTAATACTTTCTTCTTTTTTCCCCGCCGGGTCACTTCAGCCCAGGTGCCTTGGGCCTGTTTTTTGGACAGCTGGAGATCTAGTCCGGAGGTGGGACTTGGCGTCGATAGTGGCCTCTTTTTCGGGTTTGACTCTTTAGACGTGTGGTCAGGTGTTTTCGGTACACTCGTCGGGAAAGTCGTACTGGGAGAGGTTTGAGTAGCTTGCACCGTCTTGCTTGAAGCTGTTTTCGACGCAGCTATAAAATCCTTTAGCGCCAGGTGATATGCTGTGTCAATCGTCCTGACTAACTTCTTTATCACTCCATGGACATTATTCCTGTCCTTGATATATTCTGAGAGCTCGTGGATTTTCAAGCCCAATCTCTCAATCGGTGCTTGGTTGCATCTACTAGACGGTGCAGAGTTTATTCTGCCTCGCTGGAAGTTTCCGATACCATTTCTGACTCCTCCACTTAGTGCTGCATCGCTTGTGCTCTGCTCAATTTCCATGCTGGCGTCTTCTCCTTTCTCTTGGTTGTTTTTATTAAGTATATTATCCATAAAGTTAGTGATACTCCAAAGCAAAAGGTCGTCTCCGAACGCGATGCCTCAGGAAGTGGGGGGGGGTGTGTTCGCCCTGACAGCTACCCCCATTGCCGCAGAGCTCATGGCCATTGGAACGGGAAAATGCATCCGCTCCGACCAACCACCTTCTTCCTTCATCGGCTTCCTCTTGCTCCCGTGGGTGCGGCACGTTGATGCCGGGAGTTTCCACGCCCGCTGCGCTACATGGATCATGCACACATCTCTTTCGAGCAGTGTCACCACATCCGCTTGCGTACGTGACCCTGTGTCAGATGGTGTGACCAACCCCTCATGTCTGAAGGGGAGTTTCTTGTTTTTTACCGCGAGCTGTGACTCTTCAGCTCCGATGCCTAATTTGGTCCACGAGGGCTATTTTATTTCACCCTTATCCGCCGATCTTACGACCGGTTAGGACATCCCCCGATCCGCCACCTGGGGACGCGCCCGGTAGGAGTTTGGCTTCTCCCCCGGGGTGTGTGTGTGTGTGTGTGTGTGTGTGTGTGTGTGTGTGTGTGTGTGTGTGTGTGTGTACATACAACACCATACCTTTATTGCAAGATCATTTCACTTTAGGAAGCAATTAGTTTATATGTGTAATGATGCAACAAGTTTTAGACATACTTCTCAGTGACGATGGCCATCGTGGGCAAGTTCATCCAAGAGGAGCGGCTCTACCTGACCGGCAACATGTCGCAGCCTCTCAGTGACAGTTTCCTAGAACCTGATAACATCTCACTCCAGTAAAAATTAGTTTATGTTTCATTGATGCATGTTTCAGACATACTTCTCAGTGACGATGGCCATCGTGGGCAAGTTCATACACGAGGAGCGGCTCTACCTGACTGGCAACATGACGCAGCCTCTCAGTACCAGTTTCCTAGAACCTGATAACATCTCACTCCAGTAAAAATTAGTTTATGTTTCATTGATGCATGTTTCAGACATACTTCTCAGTGACGATGGCCATCGTGGGCAAGTTCATACACGAGGAGCGGCTCTACCTGACTGGCAACATGACGCAGCCTCTCAGTACCAGTTTCCTAGAACCTGATAACATCTCACTCCAGTAAAAATTAGTTTATGTTTCATTGATGCATGTTTCAGACATACTTCTCAGTGACGATGGCCATCGTGGGCAAGTTCATACACGAGGAGCGGCTCTACCTGACTGGCAACATGACGCAGCCTCTCAGTTACAGTTTCCTAGAACCTGATAACATCTCACTCCAGTAAAAATTAGTTTATGTTTCATTGATGCATGTTTCAGACATACTTCTCAGTGACGATGGGCATCGTGGGCAAGTTCATCCACGAGGAGCGGCTGTACCTGACCGGCAACATGACGCAGCCTCTCAGTGACAGTTTTCTAGAACCTGAGACCATCTCACCAAGTAAGTGGTACTTTTGGGATTAAATAATAAAGAAAACGAAAAATTGTTTTTGTCGTACTAGGAATTAATTGCTTGTAACCCCTTTCTATTATACTTTGTGTCCACTACTACTAAAGAGGTAAACGGTGACAAACCAGAGTAAACATTAGAATTGAATATATAATAGCTGACATAAGAGATTCCTCGTTATCTGATTGAAAATTTGCTACTATAGCTTGTTAGACGTTTCTTTCTTCACAAGTACTGAGCCTACCCTTTATATTATCAGAACCTATTGTTGGGCAGAGGATGCACTATTTTTCAACTCTTCTCTTCCTTAATGCGTCCACAACCTACTTTCAAGACATAGGTTTTCATTAAGACTAGAAACTTGATACCACTGTTTCGGCAAAGAACTATAATATTTAAAGTCCTTTATGATGGCATACAAATGAATAAAAAAGGCTGTAACCTTTAATTACAATAATTTAGTACGTTTAAAAAGTTATTAAAGCGCTTATCTATACAATATATATATATATATATATATATATATATATATATATATATATTATTCCAAAACACTTTTACTTCTGACGACTTATCCAACATTGTTCTTAAAAATCTGTGCATCTTGTATTTATAAGTAGGCATTTGCTTATTTATGTAATAATAATGTTATTACTACCACTAACTCCAGAATATATGCCTAGTGTCATTATATGTCAATAAAGATTGATTTACAAAAAGTAGATCTAGCGAGATTCGAACAACTGGTTCATGTTCCGGCGGAGCAAGTTTTGTAAAGCAAACTTTACTGAAATTAATTCTATTCCACTGTGTACAAATTGTATAAATACAGCAGCCATGTGACAGATATTTGGCCTTTATATCACATATTTGTTTAGTTAATTAAACATCGAGTGACAGAAATGGGCAAACCACAAAAGTTGGGAACTATGTGGTTTAGAAACGGAATAATACAACTTCCGGTAAGAGAGGGTATTGTATTAACATGCATTTAAAATTAAATTAAATTAATCTATTGCGAAGCGTTTTTTTATGTTCTAAAATCAGTACTAATTTATATTTTGTACTCTTATGGTTACTTTGATAATACTGTTATTTAAAGGACTCCTCCAATATATTTTATGACTTCTTTTTCTACTAATTACGTGTAAGGTCTGAATGTCCATGTCTGAATCCAGTTTCAACACATATGTTTCTGTTCGTGCTCTTTGGTCAGTCAGAGAGTGTGCATTTCTTTCTTTGATATGTTTAGACAGTTTGCCTGACTACGTAGATACTACGGCATATTGCCTTTTGTATAATGCACTGAGAACCCATCTGTATTTTCTTTAAAACTGTTGTTTTAAGGGCGTTTCGAAACAGTTAAATTAGTCGAATGACAGTACAAATATTAATTATGTGGCTTGAATCAAAACTGAATGGGGTTCAATGACAACTAAAACCAAAGACAAAACAATGCTATTGCTACGACTTAAGGAACCGTATTACGTGTTCTGGTAAGAGTAAATATGTTATTGTAAATGAAACAATTCCTAATGGGATACATACATTAAAGTGGTAAACAACTGTTGCTGGTATTAGAATTACCACAAAAAGTAGTATGAAGTCAACATAACCAAGAAGAAGACTTGTAAAACGAAACCTTACGCATAAAATTGGCTAACCACGATAAAACAACATTATTTTGAATTAAGTTCAAAATTATTAGTTAGAAAACCAAATTATAAGAAAAGAACCCTCAGGCGCACCCGAAAAATTTGTAATTCATAATAAATACTTGAATAAAAATAAAGCCGAAGGCTTCTGAACATTCCCTTCCGCCCAATATTCTAAGTCTCTAAGCCGTGATCATGCGGTACGTGAGGAGATAGAACTTCCTGTCTAATCTACACTTACCTGCTATGGAGCAGGCACAGACCACAGAATCATGCCCTTCACTATTAATGATGATTACATTAAATCAATGTTCAAAATTGGCTCTCAGTTATAATTCGCCATGTTCCATTAACACTGTCGTTATAGTTGTTATAACGTTTTGAAATGTTGTACTCGTGCACAGAATTATAGTATATTGGCATGGTAATAATCATTAAAAAAGTCTAGTTTGCTATTTTTTCTTTGTTTTAATAAATTATAAACCATGTTTTATGTAATAAAAGGTTTTTGTGTTAGCTGATTTTTGTCACATATAAATTTGTTTAGAAAGGCAGGGATGAAACAGTTTTACTGTCCATATTTTATCATGGTATGTGTCTGTAATTTAGCTATAAAAAAGGGTAGAAGTGGGTCGTCGATCGTCATGTGTGAGCTTGCCGCCCGGGCCATGCTACGATGTGATCTATCAGTATTGTTGTTTAATACAAACTCTCACATCTAGTCTTCTACAGAGAACTTTTCATACTTTGGAAATTAAATTGAAAATAAAATTTGAAATTCTTATTAAATAATTATAGCTGCAATGTATTACTCTAATGAAATATCGGTACTGTATGAGACGGCTACGTTTTTTTTTTGTCTTATATGATGTGTATGGGTAGTTAAATAAAACAGAGATGAGTATATATCTTACAGATTCTGATCAAGGATGGAATAAATTTAAAATACATTAAACAAATTATCAGTTGTTAAGCAGTTTGTATTCAAAACGTAGAAAATGTGTTATTATTTTTTAAATTATCTACCACTTTTAAAGTATACGTAATATTACTGTACTGTAAAGGTAAAGCAATGGAATTTGTGAATTACTGAGGCGCGACGATCGGTATTGCACTTCCTCCTCAACGGTGACAGCGCTTTATGCCTGTCCCTAGCCTATTTCATTATTTGGTATATGGTATATGAATGTGTGCATCATGTTTGCAACAGCGTAACTGCATTGTGAAATTAAATTATGTTATTCTTCTTCTCTTGCTGGGGCTGGGATATTTTATTTTTGACATTCAGTACTAATGAATGTCAGTATTATTCAGTAATATTAGTTATTTTCAGGCATGGTTTTTAACGTATTCATCACCATGTTTTGATTTGTTAATTTGTATGTATGATTTATCATATCTTACATTTCGACACCAGTTAAAAAGGACTAACACTAGTTCTTCAATCATAGTAAAAATTCGTGGTAAATGTCCGAAATCTTACTTACTTTCAAAGACCCAATATGAAGCTCAAAAGCGTGAATAAGTATTGTAATTTCATTTCATAATCTCTTTCAGAAGCTCAAAATCTCATCTGATTTCAAGAAAAAGACACTTAGATTGTGAAAATGTATTCTACGTAGTGTAGTATGTATGACGTAACGAAGCAAATTAGACAAATACAAAATGTGTGCTTTTATGCTTATTTAAGCGATTCCCTCCCATAACACTGATATTAGAGTTTTATGCAAACCCGCAGTTTCGAAAAAAAACCACCGAATATATTATCAATCTTATGTGAACAACTTAATTATTATTATTTAAAATAACCTAATGGTGAGTATAGAGTCTGCCTACTTGTAATACATAAGAATAAACTATGTATATAACACAGACAGTGGATAAGGTTGTAAATCAGTTATGTGATTAATCAATTTTTAGTGTCTTGTAAATATTTAATATATTTTCCATTTAAATGGGGAAATTTGTACACTGACTTATTAACTTCTAAAATTAACCTTTAAACTAATAATGACTAATAACATATTTTTAATTAGAAAATACAATTGTTGCCTGTGATAATAACTTTTACGTTTAATCCAATGTGGACCAGTGCATATTCTATAATTACTATTATAGGGTGGCTATTTTTTAATAATATGCGCATGTTATGTTTACTAAATATCTTTTTCTATATTTCCATATATTATTCTATGAGTATTATTCAATATTTATAATGAAATTCATAATTTTTTAGTGTAAAAGCACTAATCTTGTATCCATCAGATTTACAACAAGATAACACTTGTCACAAAAAGATGTAGACTGTAGGTTGTCTTGTTCTCTCGCGTGTTAACTCAGTAAAAGAAAGTGGTTTACTAAAAACAGCCTCGACAAACGAACATCACTTCACTCGGACTTGTCACTGTACAAGTTCAAGCCATTCCAACGACATTCCACTGGTAAACAACATTTGTTCCGCAGACGTTTCTCTCGGAGACAAAAGATATCAATCTGGAACGGAAGTGGAATGTCTTAAAGCTGTTCCTTCACCGGAACTGTTCCTTTATTTCCTGTCACTCTTTTGTATTTGTCGACAGAGAGTAGAAGATTTAGTTTTATAGCGCACATGTTTAACGGTCCAGTCTAAAGAAAGCTTATTTCTAGTTTTAAGGTAAATTACATCATTGCGAACCACTCAACATTTTAAAGTCTTAATATTATTTATAATGTATTCTATTTACATTTATATATTTTTAGCATCTAAAATTGGTGCAATGTAGTGAAAAAACAATAAAATCTACATTTTTTCTCTACACTAGAGAACGGCTTTGTACTCCAACTCTACACCTTCGTCCCACTTTCAATAATACTGACCTGTTTCAATAGTAGTTACTAAAATCGCAGTAAATTCTGGAACAAATCAACGGAATTTTTCAGACTTAATATTAGATTATGTACGCTCTTTCAGAAACTTTTTCATTTACAAACCTTTGATGCGATTCATTGGGCTGTAAACTTTAGTCACTAAATGATCCGGAAGTGATCCCTATGATATGTTCCAATGTCCATCATCTCATCTATTAAAGGTTGTTTATAACGCCTTTCTATATTACGGGGAAAAGCGTTTAAAGCTGTGGACGCTGGCTACAGCCTGTATAGCTGGAATTCACTCCCATCACGAAACAATTGCTGAGATGGGTTTCAATTTAGTTTTAATTCTGTAGATAAAGTTTGTATAATTTAAATAATACACGTTTACGACGTTGAAAGTGTAGCCATTATACAGTTTTTCACAGACATAATTATTGTAACCAAAACAGTAAAGTAATTTGATAAAACAAAGTTAATTTAAAAACCGCAAAAAGTACGGAGTATTCCAATATTGTGGTTTTTGTTCTGTTGTATATTTAGTTAACCCACTGTCACGGAGCTCGTAAGTTACGGAGACGACGACGCCACGGATGAAAAACAATCCACAAAAGGAACTTTCTTCGTCTGAGAAACTTTTCTAAACTTGGCTCACACACCACAACATGCCAGTCAGTGACCCTTGCGGTCCTTCGTTAATCGTATCGTTGAGCGGTGACACGCACAAGTACAATTTTAGAGCGAATTTGAATGGTAGATTAACTAAAAGTAACATTTCATATCAAGTATCATTATTTTGGTGATTAATGTACAGACTATACAGATTTCAGACTTAGCTACTCTAGAAAGCTTACTCTTTTGAAAATGTACATTATGTTTAATTGGCAAACCCAACATCGCGATATTCAGTATGACAAATGTTGTAACACCAAAGTGACAAATTATACAGGAAACAACATTTTTTTAATATGTCTTATAACATTTGCAATATATGAAAAAACAAATATCGCGTAAACAAATTTAATATACTCTTAACTCTCAGGCTTACGCGGTCAGAATCAAGATTTTCATCGAGGGTTTCCGATTCACGCCGTGTCGAAAATTGCTATTATAGTTCCTTCTTTGAAGTATTTTAACCTCGCTGTATTAATAGCTCTTCTTTTAATACATTTTAAACCAAATCCTGCAGGACCAGTATTGCACCGTAGGTGTTTGAAGGGAAAGCTTTATAGTTGGCTGAAGCTTTAGTTATAGATCAATCTGACCAATCAACTGTCAATATAGTTGAGTAGCTGCAATTAAGAGACGAAAATATGTGTGTGTTGCCAGTTACGTCTCCAACTGATCGTGGAACAGTAGCATCTTCTCCAAAAACGTTCTATTACAGTGCCAAAATCCATTCTTTCGCATATTTTACGACCTCCATCTGAAGCGATACAGAAACACTCAAACAATACTCAAACACGTATGCTAGGAACATATTCTTTTTCTTTATCAGAATTCAGAACTTTTATTTTTCTAGACCCTGAATTAATAAGAGGAAATGTAAAGATACCTTAAACGTACCTTAGTTGTTTTCAACAGTTATTATTACTTTTAATCTTTTTTGGTATCTCTTGGGAGTCGATGACTATTATAACTCGCACTTTGATTTAAGTGACTGTCTGATAAGAACAGCGAAATAGTTAAAATGCGCCTTTATTGCTTTGTTCTAGCCACTAATAAGAGGAAATGTAAAGATACCTTAAACGTACCTTAGTTGTTTTCAACAGTTATTATTACTTTTAATCTTTTTTGGTATCTCTTGGGAGTCGATGACTATTATAACTCGCACTTTGATTTAAGTGACTGTCTGATAAGAACAGCGAAATAGTTAAAATGCGCCTTTATTGCTTTGTTCTAGCCACGATGGGGTTCAACATGGTGGTGTTGGTATGTGCCTCTTTCGGTCTCGTCTCCTGCATGCTACTGGTCTACGGGCTGTTCGCTGTGAGTGGCTCATTCTATTCTATAAACTTTTAGTAGTATTGACCTTGTACAATCTAATGTATAATGTACTTTAAAACTCAATATGCTATATTAAAGTTGTACCGTATGTCTGTACTTGATAGTAAACAGCAAGATGAACATCTATTTAGAAACCGAATTATCCCATTTTTGTTACAACATACATGAAATTGGTAGTTATTTGGGTTCAATTATTGGATAAGTCGCTTTAAATAACAACTGAACAACCTTAAAAAAAATAAAATAGTTTATCCTCAATTACAATAAATATTAATAAAATATTTTAGTAATATTTTAGTAATATTACTAAACACCTAAAACACGTTAGTAAAAATTCGTCATTATTATATCAACGAATTTTATTTGTCCTGCCTGAATTTTGGTTGCCCTCTAAACTCAATTACAATGTTATACGGCTAAGTAATCCGAACGAGTAACTACAAACATACTGTATTTCATAAAATTATGTGTTTAAGGAAATCTGAAGCAGACCCAACCTATATCTCAGAGAGAATTTCAGATAGCCCAGAGCGAAAAGCTCTCTCAGCATCCGTTAGATTCTGACGATTTTTATTCTCAACGTAAGCCAGAGATAGTAAACAACTCCTTCATTTTTCCGAATTTAGAATTCATCTCTCTTGCTCTTGTTTCTCATAGAATGTTTAAAC